>NW_027069495.1:932342-1205770 GCF_002906115.3 Quercus suber | reverse complement strand
GTTTTTTTTTTTTTTTTTTTTTTTTTTTTTTTTTTTTTTTTTTTTTTTTTTTTTTTTTTTTTTTTTTTTCTTGCTGTTGCGCATGCGTTTAGGGGGACAAACGGCTACTGTTTATGAACAGTAACCATATTTTGTTGACTTTTTAGCTCTTTTATCAGTCTTGTGGGTTCTGTGAACAATGCACGAAATCCACAAACTTCACTTTTCAGAAACTTTTTCATTAAAAATAGGTTCCATAGCACTATTCACATATTTAAAAATTATTTTGTTACAGTGTTTTTAATTTTTAATTTTTAGTTTTAGCAAAATAAGTTTTATCCAAACATACTTGTACACATGCACGATTTTTCTCCTCTATATAAGAGCATTCACATCAGATCATTTAAAATCTTCTAAAATACATCTACAGTGCAAATTTTACACATTTTGAGCAAAAAAACACCCACATCAGTGGGTGTAAAAATGTGTAAAACCGGTCATATTTTTCCATGAGCTACAGTACCCGTGTAAATATACACGGGTATTGTAGCTCGTTTATTTTTTATTTTATTAATTTTTTTTCTCTCTTCTCTGGTTGGTCTCTTCTTTTTTCCTTCTCTCTCACTCCTCATTTACTCTCTACTTCAACCACTCATCTGGAAGCTCTTCTTTCTTTAAGCATTTTTTTTTACGTTGTTTTTTTCTACATCTGTAAGGTCTCAACCATCTGGTAAACGGAGAACATGGCGTCCTCTTCGTCGGCGTCGACTTTGGCAAGAGCCTAAGGAGGCTCAGATCAACCTTCGCAGCCACAGCAAAGGAATGGGTCTAATCAACCTTCGCTCCGATCAACCTTGGGTTTCGGCTTGAATAGGTCTGGGTTCAGCTTGATCTGGGTCTCGGCTTCATCTGGGTTTCAGCTCCGATCAACCGTGAGAATGAGAAACAAAAAAAGCACAAAGCAAGTAAACAGATCTGGGTTTCAGCTTGATGGTGGCGGGTGATGATGACGGTGGTTGGGTCTGAGAGAGAGAGGTAGTGAGAGAGAGACAAAGAGAGGCAGTGAGAGAGAGACAGAAGCCATGAGTGAGAAAATAATAAAAAAAATGTAAAAGAATGTATATTTTATTGAATAAATGTGTAGAATAGATAAACTGATGTGAGTGTTTCATAAAAATAAATGTGTAAAATAGAAAAAGTAGGTTTTAAATGTGTAAAATAGACAAATTTTTTCACATGCTGACCTGAATGCTTTAACTTTCTCCTCTTTCTTGGTTCTCTTTTTTTCACGTAGCTCTCTCCTTATGCGGCACCACTGCTTGCTTTTATAACGAAGTCTGTCGCCACACTTCCATGCGGCACCACATGACTAATCCAATTGTATTTCCAATTTCTATTTGGAATAGGAGTCTTCATTCAAGGGGATTAAATGGGCTGGAGCCAGTACATCTTTCTCTCTATAATGAAGGAGTCTCTCTCTGTCAGCCATAGATGAATGTGGGTGGGATATTTGGGCTGGGCTGAGAGTATTTGGGCCTGTTAAGGCCCATTCCATGCATTTTTTTTTTAAAAAATTTTTTTTGGAAAACCAAAGTTCTGTTTTAATGACCATTTTGGTTTATCTATTGAAACAAAATATCTGTATTGATTTATAGTACAATAATAATAATAATAATAGTTTATAACCATTTCGTCTTAAATCCACATTGGGATTGAAATTCACCGAAATAACAAAAATGCATTATAATTTGTGCCAAAGTAGAATAAGGAGGTTATAAGTAGTAGTTTTATAATTGGTACAGAATATTTTGGTCGTTCCTACCTGAATAGAACAAAATGGAACTCAAAACATTGAGAAAAACTTGTTTCATTTTCTTTAAAAGGGCTAGTCATTTCATTTTCTTTAATTACTTTAAAAAAAGAAAGAACACGTAATTAATTAAATTAAGTTTTGTTTGTCAATGATACTACTAATTCTTCTTATAACAAGACCTACGTTAGTAATAGTAATACTACTTTGAGTTTGAATCCTCTTATGTGGTGGCGCATAAGTAAGTTTACATCACTTTCTCTCACAAATAATCATGCTTTCTACTTCGGCTAACTTTCCTCTCTAAACCAAATAATTCAAACACAAGACCGGTGTCAAAATTTACCTATTGGTCTTTAACCCTTCCTCTCCTTTCCACATCTTCGCAATAACAAGATGTTGATCATATCCATCAATCTTTCTAAACATCCGGGTCCGTTCACTTGCCCTTTTCTAGCTCAGAGAGCTTCATTCTTCATCCATGGCAAATGCTTAGAAGTTAATTTAGTCTCTCTCTGAGCGTCTAAATTCTAATACTCGGAATTGACATGCACCCTCTCTTGTGCATTCCTTAAAACTCTGCATGAATTATGATGTGTTTGGATACCACTTATTTTGTTAAAAATTGAAAATATCTTAGCAAAATAATTTTTAAATATGTAAATAATGTCATGGGACCTAATTTTAATAAAAGTTTTAGTGAAAAAAGAGGTTTATGGGTCTCATGAACAGTACACAAGACCCACTGAACAGTGCAATTTCAATGAGAATTTTGTGGTTAAATAGGTAGTGGATCCCGTGCACAATGCACGAGACCCACCAATAGAAAAAACCCACATGACGGAGCGCTTCTCAATAATATAAAACAAAATAAAAATAAAAATAAAAAACTAGGGAAACACTGGACGTTTGGACACGCAAAACGCTATCCAAACGTACACTTATTAGTCTTTTGACACTTGTGCAATCATCTAGTTGTATTACACATCACATCCTTTTGATCACGAGCCTCTAGTTGAAACTTGAGAGACCTAGAGACTATTTGGTTTTTGTGTTTCCATCACTTATAACTTTGTTTCTATCAACCAAAACTCAAAAATAGTGGGACCCACCAAGAGAAAGCTTGTTTGGATATGTTTTCAATTTTTGTTTTCATCATTCAATTCTTTAATTTTTGAGTGATAAGTAATGGAAACTGAAAACACATTTTAGGTATTTTCAAGTTATCAAAACTCAGTTTTCATAGCATTTTCGTAATTAAACACACATTGAGGGACCCACGGTCAGAGGTCCAACCACAACTTTTGACTAACGAAACAGATTTTTTTTTTTTGGTGAAACTAAACTAATTTTTTATGTTTTAGAATGGGTTAGCCACAACTTTTGAATTTTTAAATTTTTTAAGTTTTAAAAATGAGTCCAACATTTTTAAGTAATAGTTTTTTAAAAACCAAACAGCTCCCTAATTATTCATTTTCTCTGGTTTAATCTTTTGACAGCCTCATAAAGTCATCATACTGGTAAGTCTTGAAAAGGGTCAGCTTTAGATTGTCAACTGCATCGAATTCCTCCAATCAAAACTTGGAAACAGGGTAACAATGAGAGAAGAGAAACAATAAAAACTTGATCTAAACTTGGTTTCAGGGTAACAGTGAGAGAAAAGCACTAAAAAATCTGTTGAAATAGAATCAAAAGTTGATTCAAGTTTCAAACTTAACTAAAATAATATTCAAAGAAATTTGGAGATGCAGGGGATCGAACCCTGTACCTCTCGCATGCAAAGCGAGCGCTCTACCATTTGAGCTACATCCCCATTTGTGATTCAGCAGGAGATATTCATTATATGTTTGTTTCAACAATACTACTCTATTTTCTTAACTGTTTATAGAAACTACAATAAGGGAATCATATCCAATCGGTGAACATTGCAGATCGATCCATAAAATATTATTGCAAAATGTAAGTATGATTTCATTTCTCAATAGAAAATGGTACTTCAGCGATCACATAGCATTTTATATAGCATCACAATCTTTGTAGGAGGGAGCAACACTGGGTTTAATTAATGAAGGATGATATTGATCCCTACTTAACAAGGCAATTATTATCATGTAGAACTGTAGCAGAAGATATGTAAATAGAATCACTCATAGTTTTGTATATCCCATTAGATGAATCAATTGTTTAAAATGAATGTTTTAATCAGTAGCAATTAACAACATATTGAGAAATAACATAACGGGTTCATGACAACTTGTAGAACTGTAGCAGAAGATATGTAAATAGAATCACTCATAGTTTTGTATATCCCATTAGATGAATCAATTGTTTAAAATGAATGTTTTAATCAGTAGCAATTAACAACATATTGAGAAATAACATAACGGGTTCATGACAACATGAGTTAAGCAACATATCATATCACCACAACTTAAATGGCTTGGGACTCTCTGGACAAGAGGTCCAAACGTATGACTATAGGCTCAATCCTATAGCTCAAGCATCATGGCCCAAGCTCCTGGGATGAGCACTAACAAGAAGTATATGACCTCTTAGCCAAGAAGCCTGGCATAGTATGGGATCAAAGATCGTTAGGCCAATAATCTTGTCCAAGATGGAGGCAACCTCACCAATCATGCTTATAACAGCAATAGCAACAAAACCATAAGGCCACGATTAAGATGGGGACTACAATCAAAGAATGTGCATCTCCAATATATGAGCCGATAAATTATAAATCCACGATCCCCAAGGCTAAGAAAAGTATTGTGCATGAAAATATTAGTGTACAAGACCTCCTAAAGCTAATTCTTGGTGAGATCATCACTGACATAAGCATCAAAGTGATTTGGTCAATGCCTCCCAATTGAATCTTTGTTTTTAATTATCCAACTAACATGTTGGACATCTAACCAATTTTTTTTTTTTTTGGTGGTAAGATTGGCCATCTAACCATTGGTTCATCATCTTGCCATACCAATGCCCCCAAGCCAAATCTTTATTTTTGTAGGTATTCCATTGACATGTCTATAATGAGTTATGCCTCCCAAAATTAACCACAAGAGACTCAAATATATGATTAATTAATGTCCAATAGACACCACTGTTTACTGACATGTATTCAAACTTGTCATCAAATTTATATACACCTATCATGACATTGAATGTTTTTCTTTTTAACGAGAACAAAAAATGGTCAAAAAGTTTCGTAATGTAAGTAAAATTCCTAAAATTCCCAGTATAAATTTGTTAAGACATTTTACAGTCTTTTACTAAAAGGCGAATCAAAACTTATATATGCATATCATGACATTGAATGTTTTCCTTTTCAACAAGAACAAAAAATGGTCAAAAAGTCTCGTAACATAAGTAAAATTCCTAGCATAAATTTGTTAAGACATTTTACAGTCTTTTACTAGAAGATGAATCAAGACAATTGCAACGAACAACTAATCCAAAACGAAATGCCAATAAGAGTTCAATAGTATCTCAACATTAATACTTCATAAATAAAAATTCCCGAGAAATTAGATACTTTGAACTGATTTTGCAAGAGCTTGGTTTTTTCATTGACAGAACATGAGTTCAAATTCTCACCTTCACTTATATTAAACACACAAAAAAAAAAAAAAATGTGTTACCGAAAAAACCCTTCCAAACAGAAGGGATTGAACAAATTCAACCCAAAAAATAAGATACCAAAAAATAAAGAGAAGTAGTACGTTCACAACAAATTATAAATTGGTAAGTTATTATTGGTTTTAACTCGAACCTACAATTTAAATTACGTTTCCATTTACTCCATAACAATTAATAATAACATATCACTTAAAATTTGTTAGATAATCACAGTTTACAGAGCATTTCTAGAACAACAGAAGAGGAAGAAAAACAAAGGTGGTTGAGTTTCCCAAAATGAACACACCCTACAAAACCCACCAAAAAAAAAAAAAAAAAACTCACGAATCGCGCGGGGGGAGTTTCTTATTTTCAAATCCCATAAAAAAAAAAAAAAAAAATGTCGACGGAGAAGGAGAGAGAGACACAGGTTTACTTGGCCAAGCTCGCCGAACAAGCCGAGCGTTACGAAGGTTTTGTCCGGATCTTTTTGTTTGTTTTAAGCATTGGTTGATGTTTGATGTTTGAATGTTTGTTGTTTACATTACATTAATTAATGTATGATTTGTTGTTTTGATCTGAGATTCAATTTGAAATGTTCATTAATGTTGTTGTAACATGATTTATTATATTCATATCTGTCATGAAATAATGTTGTTAGATTTGGATTTGTTATTATTTTTGGTTTTTGTGTAAATAAATCTTATGAGAAATTTGTAATGTATGTAGAATTTTGATTAGTCTGTTGAGGATTCATATTTGTCCTAAAAATTTTGGGACTCGGGCTTTGTTGTTGTTGTTGAAGAAATTAATAAATGGAAGATACTGGGAATATTATTTTTTCGCGTGGTAAACCTTTTTGTATTGTCTCCATGTATTTATTTGAAATGGAATGAAGAAATTTATTGAAATGTACTTTTGATCTATTTAATTTGGAATGAGTTCGATTTCATTTCCGTTCCTAAAATTTAAAAAGTTTCCATTTTTGGCTTTGAAATAATTAAAAAAGGTATCAATTTTATCCTCGAGTCTATTTTTTTTTCGTTAGATTTATGTTAGGCCATGTTATAAGATTGATGCCTTTTAGATTTTTTAGGGACGAAATTGAAACTTTTTAAATTTGAAAGCTGAAAATTCTAATTTGAACCAAATTTTAGGAACAAAAAAGTTTATTTTAGGTGAAAAAGAGATGAAAAGAGATTTTTTTTTTTTTTTTTTTTTTTTAAAGAAAGGAAACCCATTTTTAAGCATATGAAGGCATTTTAGGAACGCACTTGTTTCAATGCTTTCTTCATCCATTAGGTAGTCATATGCTAAAAGTTTCTGTTTGGGTCTTAATAAGTGAATAGCTTTTGTTTGGATAGTATGTTTGCCTTTGAGTTTTGGATTATTGGTACATTGCAAGATTGAGTACTGTGTACATCACTGTACTAATAAAAAAGAACGTGTGAGAAAAGCTATGTGTATTCAATTGAAAAGGACAGTTTTATATAAAATGTATTTCAGAAACTATTTTCCAGTTATATTATAGAAGTTATTTCTATCTAAAATCTTGTTTTTGATTGATGATCCAGAAATGGTTGAGTGTATGAAAAAGGTTGCAAGACTTGATCTTGAGCTGACTGTGGAGGAGAGGAACCTCCTCTCTGTGGGATACAAAAATGTCATTGGTGCTAGGAGAGCTTCTTGGCGCATTATGTCTTCAATTGAGCAGAAGGAG
Organism: Quercus suber; assembly: GCF_002906115.3. Lineage (NCBI taxonomy): Eukaryota > Viridiplantae > Streptophyta > Magnoliopsida > Fagales > Fagaceae > Quercus > Quercus suber. The sequence continues at coordinate 1,198,643 of NW_027069495.1, read as the reverse complement.
GAGTCTAAGGGAAATGACAACAATGTTAGACTTATTAAGGGTTACCGCCAGAAGGTTGAGGAGGAACTCTGCAAGATTTGCAATGACATTCTTAGTATCATTGACAAGCACCTGATCCCCTCATCCTCTTCGGGAGAGGCCACGGTTTTTTACTACAAAATGTGAGTCATGTACTTATTTAGGGTAGATCCCATCATTTTGTTGCTTATGTGATCAAAGGAACTCCTGTAGCAGTCCATGCAATTGATTACTTTTAGTGAATTTAGTTATATGTATATCTGATATTTTGATATTGAATATATTCCAAAGGATAAGAAAACAAGAGAATAATTATGCTTGGATCTGATTATAAGTTACTTTTTCTGCTTCCTATACTAGTGGTGCACATGTAATGGTGCAGACTCTGTATATTCTATCCCCTGGCCCCGCTTAAAAGTGGTCAAAGATGTGGCTGTGACTCTGAGTTATGGGATTAAGTTCATATAATTTCTGGTTTATATCTATTTATGCATATTTATGTTTTGATTATACTTATTACTTTGGGAAATATTATACTTCTTTGGTTTGATGTGTTATGCTTGACTTCAGGAAAGGTGACTATTTTCGGTATCTTGCTGAGTTTAAGACTGAACAGGACAGGAAAGAGGCAGCTGAGCAGTCATTGAAGGGATACGAGGCATGTTTATTTGACATATCTTGCATATCCACCAATATTTGATCAATGCATGTTCATGTATCATTCTTTACTTTTGACATTACTTGATGTCCCTTCCTGCCATCTCTTTGTTAGGCTGCTTCGGCCACTGCAAACACAGATCTTCCATCAACCCACCCAATCCGTCTTGGCCTTGCTCTCAATTTTTCTGTCTTCTACTATGAGATAATGAACTCACCTGAGAGGTATTGAGCTATATCCGTTGTTATCATGCTTAGGAATTTTGAATCATATTCATGCTAGTCTGTCTTGATTTAACGTTGTTACTGGAACTTTCAGGGCCTGCCATTTGGCTAAACAGGCTTTTGATGAGGCAATTGCAGAGCTGGACACCTTGAGTGAGGAGTCATACAAGGACAGCACCCTGATAATGCAGTTGTTGAGAGACAACCTCACTCTCTGGACCTCTGATTTACCTGAAGATGGAGGTATTATGGACCCAGTGGATAGATGTCAGATGATTTAGTTTATTGAATTGTTATAAAATGATGACTATTAGCTAAAAACTTTAGGAGCTTGCTGCACAGAAAGTGTGTGGTGTCTACTTGATTGGTCACTCTATTTGTCTCCTAGCATTGATAACAATAATTGTCTCTTGCATAGGATATATATATCCTCCCTCTCATAGTGTGTAGGTCTCACATCCCGTCACAATGGACCAACACGTTGTGAGATGGAGGATTCATATATTCGATGCATGAGACACTTTCTTGTTAGTAAGAGGGAACAGTATGCATCTCCTTCTAAACCTTCCTGTTTGGCAAAATTTTAAAAGCATTTTAGGCTAAGTTTAGCGGTAACATATTTCTGAAAGTGGATACTCAAAACATAAGTGCTGTCATGCAGGTGAAGACAACTTCAAAGGAGATGAGTCCAAACCTGCCGAAGCTGAGGTTAGTGATTGCATGATTTCTCTTTACTTTAATTAAATAATGATTACCTTTGCTATTACTAAAAAATCTAGCATAAACTATTCTGCAGCACTGATGGGGCTACCTGAGAGACCCCTGCAAATAGCAGTTGGATATCAGAGTGCTTTGTGAAAGTGTTTTCTTCAGCTTTTCTCACAAGGGAAATTGGACTGAACAATGTGGACATATTATAATTTTATTGATCTTTTTGGGTCCAACCAAAGCCAGAAGATCAATCAGTTGTATGCCCCTTTTATTTCTTAGATTTATTTTTTTTCTTCCATTATTTTGCATTTGCGTAATGTTAATTAACTGAGATTTGTTATTCAAGCAATGGATGATTTTACATTATTCTTTAACATCTTTTGCTGGTTTGAGGTTTGTTGTAATGCCGGATTAGACTTTGTAGATTGAAAACTGCTGGATCGGATACCTGATCCACCACTTTACATATGGTTTATTAATTTCTTTTGCTTGTTGGAGATATTGGTTACATGCAACTTATGCATAAGATTTATAATTTGCTTCTAGATTTGACGTGTAGCTTTCACATATGGAACACATTTTAATTTTCATCTAACTTTCAATATGGCTGAATATAAACCCACTTATTTTTATTTTTATTTATTAATCTCCTATTTGCATCATTTTCCAAAGCACGAACTATATTCAAAATATTGAACATGTTTTCTTGAGAAAATTATCTTATATGCAATTGATGTCTCACAACACGTGAGACTAAACAGTAGTACTCACTTGTGGATGTCATAAATTGTGAGATATTGGTTACATGCAACTTATGCATATGATTCTACTTGTTTATTAAGGGATCTAAAGAAATAATCATGGTTTGTCCATCAATATTTGGTCCCCCTTTTTATTTTTCTTTTGGGAATAAACTGGCAATTTATTTATATTTATAAAAGTTCACACATTATTTACAACATAGGAGGGGCAACTCCTTTGAGGCAGAATTCCCTGAAACATTCTCGAATAGGAGCTTTGAGTTTATAAGGGAACAAGCAAGACCAACGTTAAAAAATAACTTTCTTGTGTTTGGATAAACCTTAAGTATAGTTCCCAAGTTATTTTACCTTAAATGCCTTGATTCAATTCAACCACATGGTTGCATTAATCAATACAGCACAAAAGTATTTCTTCCCTGTTAATACTTAAATTAAACTATGTAGTTAATTGACCAGTATAGAGTCAAAGTAATTGAATTTAATTGGAAAAAATAGAGTTTTGTGGTTAAATTTAATTGGAGAACATAGCGGCTGAACCTAGTGTACAAAACTACAGCTTTTGCGAGATTTAAGAGAGTTTATAATAGGCAATTTTATCCCAATTTAGTTTTGGGGGAACATAGTACAACACAAAAACTTGTACCTAAATTTCACCCTTGGTGAATATATTTCTAAACAATGTATTAGATATCTTTAGTGTTTCTTACCGAGTTACCATGTATACTGAAATTGCATTATCTCAAAAATATTTTTTTCCATTCTTAAGGGATAAGTTTATACCTTCTAGATTGGACTTGTGTCCTTTAATCTAGTGCACTAGACATGACATGGGCACAGCATGTGATCAAAAAATGCCATGTGTTGAAGCTGTGTTCCATCCAGTGCACTGAAACCCTTGTTAAAGCCCTTGATGGAAGCTTTTAACGTTCCAAATTTAGGTCTAGGAATTTATATTCTTGCTTTTCTTTCTCTTTTTAAAATTGAATATATCTGAGAGAGAAAAAAAAAAAATTAGGGAATACAAAAATAGGAGTACAAAATTTCAAAGCTCATAATTTCAAAGGAGTGAATGTTTATTACTAGAAGGAAATTGGGAACATTCAGCAAAAAGGGAGGAAATTGGGAACCTATCTTGATGAGATGGAGAATATGGAGCTGTCTTCAAAATTCACACACACGAAAATAGGGACTAATCTTGTGAACTTCACCATTGCCATTAGTTTAAACATGGAAAATAATGATCCTTGTGGGATCGGTGAGAAAATAATTCGGGCAGCTCATGCTAAAGTTAAATGATAAATGACTCATTGAAGGGGATTTCCAACCAAATGATAGTTTCTAAGCCCTCATTATGTCAAACTGATTGGTAAACTAAACCCACCTCTGTTCAAACTAAGCTGCAACTTTTGTTTCCAAAGCATCAACAAAAGATCAAAGTTTGCAGTGACTAGTTTAGAATTAGTTGACTTGACACAAGGAACAGATACTCTTGCCTCATTACATGCTGGTTCAACTCTTTCTACAAGAAAATCATTATCTGAATAGAAAGCTCGTCACTTGCAAAAGTATGGCTACTCACCATAGCTCTGCATCAATCATAATTTCAAACTCGACAGAGAGGAAACCCATATAAGAGACAACTACAAGAACTATATCAACACGCTAACCCTTTTGGAGATTTTAAAGCAACATCGATTGCTCATCAAGTTTGCACCTAAACATTATGAGTTAGATTATGATAAAAAAAACAGACAAAAAACTGCCACTGTACAATCTACCACAAAAAAGAAAAAAAAAAAGAGAAAAAAAAGGAAATAGGTGCAACGGATACAGCCATCATACATCAGAGGCTGAACAAACAAGTTTAAACAAAACATGTATATATACCAAAATTGTGAGTTACGACTCTTCCTTGATGAAATAACTTTGAGGCAAGCAAAAATCTTCCTCATGATTCAGGAGTTCCACATCTTCATCATCTGGTTTCTGAAATTTAAAAGAACAGAAAAGGGCAGGATCAACATGTAAATTAATGGATCAGCTCTTGAAACAAAAAATCAAATAGATAGGGGGAGGGGGATTTTCTAGAATGCATATTTACAAATGCATATTTCAAAATTGCATATTTGCAATTAAGAAATTCATGTTTCCAAATCTGTGTGTAATTTATTCTTCTAATTCATTCTTGCTCTTTATCCTTAGATAGTAACCTCCAACAAAGAGCTTTGCATGTCTATCAGCTACATTTAATTTCATATGTTCTCACCTAGTATCTAATTATTCTAACACTTCATTTATGTATGCCTACATCTTCACCTGAGCTACACTTTATTTTATGAACACCACGTTGGTCATCAAGCATTGCAATGCATAAAAGCATGGTTACCAAAATACCATTAAACCAAAAGATAACTAGGTATTTTAATATTTGCAACATGTGAACTGCAAAATCTGATTGAGTGACAAATAGTTACTAATTTACATGGGGTTTAGAAAGTTAAGAGAAAAAGGAAAATGGGAAGGAGAATTCGAAAAAGAGAGGTCCATTGATTTTCTTTTTGTGTATAAAAATGCGTTCATAGCAATTGATGGCAGTACGGGAGAAGAAAAAGATATGTATCATTTAAACTAATAAATACCAGCAATTCTAAGTTGTAGAAACGATCCAGCAATTGCAGGACCTCATCCGAAGAAAACGGTCGATCAAAGCTGTGACAAGAACTTAAATATATTAAGAGCATGTACCAGAAAATGAATGTTCACAAAAATCTGTGCTCCAAAACCATGGTATAGTTTTGAACAAAAGAGATTTTTGAGACAAAAGAAACCTTTTCCGAAGAAATTCCATCAAACCAAAGAGGACAAAGTGACGATGTATCCCTGCATGGAAACAATTTGTTGAGTGCTCATCCATTGCTAGATAAACTAACAAGGTAAGAACAAAAATGGAAGTTGATGTACCTTAATTTTCTTAATAATAACAAGTGCATTAAATGATAGAGGAATTTTTTCTTGACAATATGAAAGTTATTACAATACCCCTTAAATTGACCTAAGCCATTAGATTCTATATGTACCAGGTTGTACTAACAGTTGGCAGGCTCATATAGGAAATTTAATACAACAAAAATAAAAAATGGATGCAAATACTCAAGATTTTCTGCCAAAACCAGACCATATATGAGTTCATTGGGAGTCATTAATCAGATCTTTGCTATTTCATCATTGTCAATTAATAAAATTAAAAACTGCTGCCCAAGTATGGAGAAAAATACACTAATTGAAACTTTGCTATAATATAAAATCGTCAATGTCATATATCAAACAATATAAGTTGCTTTTAAACATGCCATGCTTCCTTCAATTCATAAATTGATAATCTGCTTAATTCTTTTTTGGGTTAAAGTAGAACATCACAGAAATCTTCAATACATGGAGACAGCAACACTTAACCAAGGAGAGCAGATAACCTCATTTCTGCATTCCTCTGAGGAATTGTATCATAACATACCCCTCATTCGGTGTTTTTTCTATGCCAATTGTTACAAACATACAAACAATGTTGCATTTCAAAACCATCTTCATGTAAATGTTCAAGTTGGTTATAGTTTGAACTGGAAAGCTTTGATGCTATAACTTAGAAACAAAAGAACAAAGTTAGATATAGTTCTTTAGGTGCTATACCTTAAATTTCCCAATTAAATTATTTCATGTGATTGCATTGGCCATATGATTTTGCTTGGATTGTCACCAAACCATTCATTGGCCAAAAAAAAAAAAAAAAAAATACAGAAATCTTCAATACATGGAGACAGCAACACTTAACCAAGGAGAGCAGATAACCTCATTTCTGCATTCCTCTGAGGAATTGTATCATAACATACCCCTCATTCAGTGTTTTTTCTATGCCAATTGTTACAAACATACAAACAATGTTGCATTTCAAAACCATCTTCATGTAAATGTTCAAGTTGGTTATAGTTTGAACTGGAAAGCTTTGATGCTATAACTTAGAAACAAAAGAACAAAGTTAGATATAGTTCTTTAGGTGCTATACCTTAAATTTCCCAATTAAATTATTTCACGTGATTGCATTGGCCATATGATTTTGCTTGGATTGTCACCAAACCATTCATTGGCCAAAAAAAAAAAACAAACAAACAAACAAACAAACAAGAAGCCAATGCTCTTACATTCATTTCTCATCCAAAGTTCATTAAACCCTTCAAACTATCTTTCAAGTATGACATATCAAATGTTTTAAGAAGGGCGCAGCTTCTATCCAGTGCCTCCAATGCACTGGCCCTACTGCGATCATGACACCTGTCCATTATCCATTCTGTGACACTGGACAGAAGCCACACCCTTTCAAGAAAACTGTCTCACCAAAGACGAATAGCAATCAAGAAAACTGTCTCACACTCACACACACCCCCGAAACACAAATTGAACCTTCATGTTTCAAATTCAATGACACAGCTTTCCATTGGGACATAATTGATGGTTCACATAAATATTCTTAAAATTTTTAAAGAAACACTTAAATATTTAATTTTTCACTAAACTACAAATTACATCCTCTAATTTTGACCTATTTGTAATTCAATCCTTCAAATTTTTTTTTTTTTCATTCCAGTCCTTTAACTTTAATCAATTTTCAATTTAGCCCTTTCTGTCTACTCCCATCCAATCTCGCCGTTCATTTCAATACTGATTAAACAGAAGGACTAAATTGCAAAAGAATTAAAGTTAAAGGACTAAATTGAAAATTTAAAAAAATTTTGAAATTTAAATAACTGAATGTCTAAATTAGCTTCTTTTTTTTTTTGGTGCAATATATTGCTTAAAATATTTTTTTTCCTTTCTCATTTCTTCAGAATAAGAAATTCAACACCGATTCACCAACACACATAAATAAATAAATAAATAAATAAAAACCCACATAAAGGAACATAGAAAATTTATAAAGTTAAAATTAAAATTAAGAAAAAAAAAAAGGGAAAAAAATAGGATAAACCTGCCTTGTAGTTTAAAAGGTGGGTAAATTTCGAGAGCTTCCAACAGCCTAAGTTCCAATTCCACCTGCGATTGCTCCTAAAAAATTCACCATTCAATCACCAAAAATAAAAAAACAATATCTAGAGAGAGAGAGAGAGAGAGAGAGAGAGAGAGAAACGAATTGATACCTTGGGGAGAGAAGAAGCAGAGGAAGGAGGAGCTTTGCAAGGAGAGTGTACGGACATTCCGTCTTGTTCTTCTTCTCCTCTTCCTTTCCCTCCACCGCTCTCAATTTCTTTCATTCTTTTTTTTTTTTTTTTAATTTTAATTTATTTTTTGTATTTCAAACACAAACAGAGAAAATAAAATAAAAAATAAAATAAAAAAAGCACTGTGTTTTTGATTTTGTGGTGGTGTTGCAGTAAATTTTGCAAAAAGTGTTTCCAGTGTTTTTCTTTTTCTGGGATCAATTTTTGTTTTTTTAGGGTTTTTGGGGTCTGATTCAGAGCAAAAGCTGCAAGTGTTAGTAGGTACTGCTATTGGGGGATTTTGTTGGGCCAGCCCAGATTTTGACATAGTGGTATTGGAGTGGGCCTAGACGAAAATGTTATAATTTTGTTTAAATGGATCCAAATCCAATATTTTTAGGGATAACAAGGCCCAAGGAGGATAAGGATTGGTTGGGTGTTTTGTCTCTATTCCTTCTTTCGGGTAGGGCACTTTGGAAAACGTGTCATCATTTTATCGAGTCCAGTATATGTAGGATTGAATCCAAGTTGTATCTTTTTTCGATCCTTAATGAAGTAGTTTTAGGGTGGTGGTGTAGAGAGAGAGAGGGAGGGGGATGGCAATAGAAGGTTTAATTATATATTTCGTACTCAACCTTTATTACGTGTTTCAAAATATTTTATGTACTCATTTTATCTCTATCTCTAAATAGAGATAAAATAATTAAAGTATTTGAAATTTGGAATAAATAAAAAAATCTCTTCCTTCCTTTGTTGCTATCAAAATTACTGAGATTTTGCTAAAAAAAAAAAAAAAAAACTTAACTCAAAATCAAAGGAGTTAATGGCAATGACATTTTTTATACAACTAAAAGTATAATGATTAATTTTGAAACATTTCAAAGGACAACCATTTTGAAACATAACAAAGTAATTAAAAAAAATTATAAATTGTTTATGTATATAAAAAAATTAAACTTTAAATACAATACACACACACGCACGCACACATACACATGCGCGCGCGCGCACACACACACACATATATGTCTATATATATATATAGAGAGAGAGAGAGAGAGAGAGAGAGAGAGAGAGAGAGAGAGAGAGAGAGAGAGAGAGAGAGTTGGGGGCAACATTGGGCAAGACAAGGTGGAGTGAACAAAATCCATCCCTATCCCATCGCTCCCTCTTTTAGGCAATATGGTTTTATCTCTCTTTTATTTATTGTCTGAATATTAAAAAAAAAAAAAAAAGTCTAAAGTTATGCCATTTTGACACATTACTTAGAAGTCTCTTCAATTAGCCTACCACCTCACCACACTCTGAATTTATGTCAAAGTATTACTACTAATCAATAGGCATTTTTCAATAGGATAAAGGCATTTGATTGAGTCCCCTTTGACTCAAGATGTACTACTTTTTAGGTTTTTTTTTTTTTTTTAGTTAATAAAAAATACTGGACTTTTGTTTTGTTTTTTTTTTTTTTGAGATAAAAGATAGGAAAAAAAAATGGACTTTTGATTGATCTCATAGTATTTTGAAATATACAAGCTTTTAAGTTTTGAGGTCTCATAAAAGCTTTTGATTTTAAATTATTTTTTATACCTAAATCCATTAGAATCTTGCAAAGTGATAGTTTCTTAAAATGCCACAATCATAATAAATACATATATTAATAATTATCATAATTATTAAATTTTATATATAGACTAATAAATGCCACAAACATAATAAATACTTGTTAATATTTACCATTATTACCAAATTTCATATTTAGACTAATAAATTCTTATTGATATTACAATAATTATCAAATTCATATTTGGACAAAAAATAAAAGAGAGAGAAAATCATATTATGCTAAAAATTCTGGATTTAGATCTTTTAGATTTCTTAGGGTACTTTACCAAATAAATTTTCTTAAATCTTAACTATTCTTTAATGATTTAATAGTCTAGATTTTTCTTTGTCAGTATTTCACTAACAATAATTTTAATTTTTTTGTTTGCAACATTATTTTATTATTTTAAGAATATTGTTAGCAGAATACTGATGTAGGGTTGATAGGTCCAAAAGTATATGTTGGGTCTTGGGCCTTGTCTAAGGATGCTTAGTGGTTCGAGGACAGATAAACAGTAATGAAGATATGAGACTCAGAACTCCTTAAGCGAGCTACGATTGGGCAGGCTGGGGAAGGTAGGCCGAGGAGTAGTTTCTCCTCAGCTAAACGAAGCAGAGGTCAAAAAGTGTCTTCCAAAGTGACGTTCCAGGAAGTTCTATTGATAATGATATACATTTTGAACGTATAAGACAAGTGAGAGCTGGGAAATATTTAAGGGAAAGCTGCTACCACCGCATTGAATGCTTTGCAGCTAACTCTTTGGCTGCATTAATGAGGAAGTGATACTTGAATATTAGTTTTCAGTCTTGTAACTACTCCCTAAAGATTTCAAGAAGGTGCTGATGTGACAATGATCAATACCAACAGTCTAATTTACACGTGGAGGGCAAAGATGAAAGAGAAAAGATAGTATAAAATAGAAGGGAGGCCCTAAGAGAAAGGAATTGAGAAAGTAAGAGAAAAATACTGAAGCAATCAAGAGTTGAACTTGTAATCAAACTTGAGAGTAATATATAAAAACTGATCTCCTCAAATTGTGCCGAGAACGATTTTCTTTAGATTAAACCAATCTATCTTTATTTTCTTATCATCTGGATCCACTTTACTTGTTGTCTAACTCATTAAAGCCTAATTTTTCAACCTACTCTCTACAAATTCATTGTATTGGGCTTTTTGGGCCTAGGTTCATCCATCCTTTGGGTTTGGGAGTCAAATTGCATCCTTACAGCTGACATAGCAGAATCTAGACTATTAAATCATTTAAGTGTAGTTAGTATATAAGGAAATCTATTGATAGAGTATCCTAGAAAATCTAAAGGACTTGAATCCAAAAATTCTAGTACATTGTACAGGGTACCGATTAGATCAATTTTATATATGAATGTTTCAACTAGTTAAAGGCTGTAGTTTTGTATTAAGGTGTTGTAGATTTCCATGTTTTATGAAGGAAGAGAAGTCTTTGGACCAAGTATTAGATTTACAGACTCCAATTAAGCCTCTTGCAAACCAAAACAAAAAGAAAAGAAAAAAAAAAGTCTTACAATTGTTTTCAAGAATACATCCTTTTCTTGGCTAGTTATAGGTAGCAATAGAAATGAAGTCCATGATAGCAACAGTCACAACTGGCACAGTTTTCTTATCACTTTCTCATTTATGGCCTTGAAAGTTGAAATCTCATCATCTCAATAATGCAAATGTTTGTATAATAAGGATAAGAATGATGACAAATTGACAATGACCACCAGCCACCAGGGCATGCTAATTACGCTAGCTGACAATGCCAACAGCATGGCCATCCATTGCATGCGTCAAGCATCACAGGCCCTTTTATTATTATTACTATAATAATACAGTAAAGGCTTTGTAAACCCATATAATAAAATATTGTGATCTAATTAACTGAATAACTAACTTTCAAAAGTTGTAACCAACACTTGGAAATGTCAGCATGGGCCAACATATTTTCCTCAACCCAATCTCCAACTAAGGTTCAATTCATATCTTCTAATATCTATTTTCCTAGCAATTGTTGATTAGTTCTGCTACCTGGCCATAAAGCATTTCAACTAATTATTTAACAAAAGGGCTTTGGCTTGTGTGATATGTCCTCTAGAAAGCATGGACCGAGACTTGTACAAGTATGAGTACGACGTGACGACACGAATAATTTTTAGAAAATTATAACATAAAATGGCCGGAATGACATGAGTATAACATATTAAATGAACTGTTTGTGCTTCTAAGTATATCCATTTAGAACTCCAATACACTTCATAGGACATAAACATAACACGTGTCTAAAATTGACCTTATATTGTCCATACACTAAAGTACTCAACAAAAGCCTTGCCTTTCCGAAAGAATACTACTTTTTTCTACTTTCTTTAAGCAAAAATCAAGATCAGATTCTTAGAAAAGCAATTCATGATGTTATATTCAACAATAATGGAGGTGCTATGTTTGGCATCAAAATTATTTTATTGGAATAACTTTTCTAGTCCAATGGCTCATAAACTTCTGTGGAGTTGAAATGAGTAATGACATTATGTGTCTGTTTGGCAAATATTATTTTTGTTAACTTATTTTGTTATTCAGCTTATTTTTTCTACTATTCATGACTCATAAAATTCTGATGATTGATGACAAGGACTGAGTTGTGTGATAGAGACATTGCCTTTGGTGGGAACCCAAAATGTCTATTTGCAATTGATGAATCATTAGCCAAAAGGTCAACCCTGCAAGAGACAACAATGCCTCTTGTGCGTTCTGAAAACGCATTAAATCTTTTAATTATAAAATGCTTAAGAAAAATCTTTTCCATTATAAAATAAAATAGAAGAGTTTTTTTTTTTTTTTTAATGGGGAAAATAGAAGAGTGTTTGATAAATCATTTATAAACTCAAAATTCATGATTCATTTGTCAAATATGATGTGAAATTCTATATCCACCCCCATAATACACTCGAAGAATTTAATCTAAATAAATTAGCCATTAAACCAACCTTCAAGGGTTAATTATAAACTTAATGAAACTTAAATTTTGGACTTATTCAAGAGAGAATATGTCATGCATCTGATATATGTATAATTGGATGTATAAAAAAATTAGAGTAAAATACAGTTAACACCCTTGAGGTTTGAACTAATGTCTACCATAATCATAACATTTCAAAATTTAATAATTTGGCCTCTAAACCATTACTTGTTTTTCTCCTCTCTGTCACGGTGAGTAGAAGTTAAATTGATTAATTTTAAAGTATCTTGTACTTGATTGACGTTAATCCAAACTTTAAAAGTGTTAACTATATCTCCCCCCACCCCCCAAAAAAAAAAAAAAAACTTGTTACCTAACTCCTATTAAACAACGGTTCTTCACAAAACAATGAAAGGCAGATACCATTTTAAGAGGGAAATTAAAAAAACAGAAAAGAATAAAAAACAACTTCCCCATGTTACACTCACTGTGTCTGTCTCTCTCTTATTGGAAGTCCATCACCGAATGATCACTGTCCCCAACAACTCCCATACGCTGTTTGCAACTAGTACTCAAAGTTCAAAGTCTTATTTTAAGAGGGAAATTAAAAAAACAGAAAAGAATAAAAAACAACTTCCCCATGTTACACTCACTGTGTCTGTCTCTCTCTTATTGGAAGTCCATCACCGAATGATCACTGTCCCCAACAACTCCCATACGCTGTTTGCAACTAGTACTCAAAGTTCAAAGTCTTAAACTTTGATGCTTTTCATAGATTCTTGTTGTAACAGGAACTGTTTTTGAGTTTCTGTTTCACTTCCTTAAGCTTCAACTACAGTCCCTCCTTAATTTTGTCTGGTTTTTCAAACCAAAACCCATTGTTTTCTCCGAATCTAGTTCATTGCCAGAACACAAAGAAAGAAAAATCCACAACAAATAGGATTTTCTATAGTTATAATATCTACTATTTTTGTTAGTTAAAAACAAGGAAACCAAATAGTACTCTGTCTGCTTTATCCCCTGCATACAGTTTCTTATTTTCAACGCTCTTCAATTTCATTGTACTTTGTATTCTTCCAAACTCAGAAAATCCACTAAGAATTCAAGCCCCTCAAACCATTTTCCTTATCAAAATCCCATAAAGCTTGTGTCTTGTTGCAAACCATGGCTTTAGTGACCAACCCATTTCAATGTTCAATCCAAACTTCAAGATTTTCTTCACTATACTTGTCACCCAAGAAAGTTACAACTAATCATGTTGTGCTCAAGACTCGGTCACTGGGTTCAAAGTCCACATGCTTGGCATTTTCTCCACTGCCAGAGAACCAGGGACCTCAGAAACCTGTTGAATTCTCAGGCAAGGCCTTGAGATTTTCTGGTTGGAGTGAATTGTTGAGGCGGCGAGGCTCTGTTGAATTTCCGGTTGTGGCGGCCACAACCGCAGATGCTGACGGGTCTAATTCGTCACTTCAATTTTCTTTTATTTAGTACTAAAGTGTTAAAAGACTAAGTTTGGATGCTGAGAAAAATACTAAAAGAAAGGGATTCCTTTTTGTTGGTTTTTTCACATGTAGTTTTAGTAACCATATGGATTTTTATTTTGGGATCTGTATTTGGTTGATATAGTCATATTTGAAATTGCAGGTATGCCAAGCCTTCTAAGAGCTTTGCTGAGAGATATCCTGCACTGGTTACTGGTTTTTTTTTCTTTATGTGGTAAGTTATCATAGTAATTACATTTTTGTGTTAAGACTTGATACATTACTTGTTCACAATAAGTTAAAAACTTAGATGCCCAGTTGAATTTTTTTAAGGGTAATAGCCATAGTTTGGAATTAGTTGGTTGAATTTGAAACGAAGGACTCAGTTAACAGAATATGTCACAATTTTTAACTAATTCTCATGTTTTGTTTTTGGGTGAAAAAACCATACGAGGGTGCAAGGGGTCAATGCAGCCTTAAATATACATACTACTATGTTCAGAGTATATGCACATTGCAATGTACTTTTATATGTTCTTTCCTTTTCCTTTTTCACTTGAATAAAATGTATGTTGCACCCACTAATCATGTTATTTTCTTTATTCTCACTGGTTGTGCTGTCAGTTATTTACTATAAAATGCATGAATCATACATGCCCTCATAAAATGAAGGAGGAGATTTTGTAAGCTAACATTATGCTGTTCTAATTTACTAACTAAACAATTGCACTTAATCTCTAAATGTTAAACAATTCCATGTTTTCTATGCAGGTACTTCTTAAATGTCATCTTCAATATACTCAACAAGAAAGTCTACAATTATTTCCCATATCCATAGTATGCTTCTTTCACAATGCTTCATTTTCATTATATTGAAATTGTTGTGGCTTTTGAAAAATTTCATCCCCTATGACAATTTGAAAATCTTGTATGTCTTTTGCAGCTTTGTTTCTGTTGTACATCTCCTAGTTGGAGTGGTGTACTGTCTTGTTTCTTGGGGTGTTGGTCTACCAAAACGTGCTGTGAGTTTCAACTTCTGCATTGGCTATCTTCTCTTCTCTAGGTACATGCACTAATGAACTTGTCTTACCCTGTATGCAGCCAATTAATAAGGAGCTCTTGGTACTACTGACTCCAGTTGCATTCTGCCATGCCCTTGGACATGTCATGTCTAATGTATCATTCGCAGCTGTCGCAGTATCTTTCACGCACACCATTAAAGGTAGAAAATTTTGAGGAAAAAGCTTCTTTTACTAATTTCATTAGTATTTTACAGCTACTGGCCTGATGAAAGTCCTTGGACATATATTTGAGTGTGTGCATACATGTGTCTGTGTACATTTTATTTTATGATTTTTTATTTTTTTATTTTTTTATTTTTTAAGCATGAGGGTTACAATGTTTTGGTGCAAATCACCAGCATCATATGTTCAAGTTGAAAGGACTGTGTCCAGTTTTCAATTTACTAACCAGATTGGATGTTCTGCAGCTGGGGCTCTCTTACTTTGTCAAAATTAAAATTTTGTTGTGGTTCTTAACTGCCTCCTTGGCTTGATGACGGCAATGTTGTGGGTTGATTTTTGTTGGTACTCATTGGTGTATATGATCAACCATGTGTGCTTAAAGATATAATGAAAATGTATTCCTTCATAGGTTCCTATTGGTGGAAGTTCCTAAGAAAAGCAACTGCAAGTAGATATAACCACAGAAATGTTTTTTCATTGACATACATTTTAGTTTGTCTGTAACTTGCTCTTTCATTTAATTCCATTAAGCTAATCTGAATTAATATAGATGTCATGATAATGCCTCTTTCATCAATAATACTCAACACTTTTGGAAAAGGTGAGAGACAAAATTTTATGATAGTTTCTAGTTCCTAACTAGTCTTGATGTATTTTCTGCAGCCTTGGAGCCATTCTTCAATGCTGCTGCTTCTCAGTTTGTTTTAGGCCAGCAAATTCCTTTATCCCTATGGCTATCATTGGCCCCAGTTGTTATTGGTAACTCTTTTGACTCTGAAATTCTCCCTTCTATTTACTTCTCTTATTGAAAGGACAGAAGCTTGATTTCATAAAGCTGGCATGTGGGACATATTACTGATGCTGCCTGTAATCTTGTCAAGAACTAAACACATACAGAACACACACACACACACGTCACCTCTCACAGACCCGCAGAAATGGGGGTTTTGTGCACTCTCTCTATATATATATATATGTTTGTATGCAGTGCGTGAGTGCATCTATGGATATCCATCTGCAGCCAATTTCTCAACCTTGGCAATGCCAACTCACTACTTAAATCTGAATACAGTATAGAATCAGCTTTTATATTTCATCAACCACTACTGATATAGTCTGTAACTTTTATTGCAGGTGTATCAATGGCATCACTGACTGAACTTTCTTTCAATTGGACTGGTTTCATCAGTGCGATGATTTCAAACATAGCATTTACCTACAGGAGTATCTATTCAAAGAAAGCAATGGTAAGCACTTTCAGAAAACATGGTACTTGCTTAGGAATAAGTTCTGTTCTAATTTTATAAGTTCTAGAGCTTAGTTTCCAGGTTCATGTTATTGTATGCTGTTTGGCCTAGTTCATGAAGGTGGATAGTGATACAAGGGTTTTGTCTAAGAAAGCAAATGTTTTTAAGTTCTGTTGCCTATGGCATATCCTTGTGTCAAAATCTGTTGCAATCATGAATTTCTTCTGGAAAGCAAAAGGCAAGTTTAAAAAGTGTCTTTTGGATGGAACAAGTTATGTGAGCTCTAGTCAGAAATTTTCCTAAATAGAGTTATGTTTGATGTGTTAAATTACACCTTTGTAACTGCATCAGGTGACAAAGTGTTGTTGAGCTGCGTTGATTGATATCTTTAGGATTACATAGCCAGTGTTGGTTAATTGTATGTAAAACACCACGTGCTCTTGTCTCTTTCCTAGGATTATCAAACACCTTTTACAATCTTACTGTAAATGATGCAATGTAAAACAAAGTTAAGAATTTCACCTGACAGATGAGGTATTTGGAAGGGAACTATTATATTTGATTCAACCCTTAAGTACATCAAGATTTCATAATCCCAATAGCCACAACTATTTCATAAATTAGCCAACTGAGCAACTTTTGCGTGAAAAATTCTGGGATAAATTAAGTGGAGGTAATACATTTCTAGTCCTTTCTACATCCATTGACCATTAGTCCAAGTTTTCTAATTAATCCTTTTATTTTTAACAGACAGGAATGGACAGTACAAATGTGTATGCTTATATTTCAATTATTGCTCTCTTGGTTTGCATCCCGCCAGCTATAATTGTAAGTTAATTTATCATGAATATTGTATAAAATTTTGTTAATCTATTATCTCAATGTTTCAATCAAAGTTTATTACATATAACCATGGGATTACTTGGATTCCTTTCAGATTGAGGGACCCCAACTGATGCAATATGGTTTTAGGGATGCTATTGCCAAAGTGGGTTTATACAAATTCCTCTCTGATCTGTTCTGGATTGGCATGTTTTATCATCTGTACAATCAGGTATGCTATAGAACATGCCATATTCAACTGCTCCTTTAATCTAAAGGTATATGAGATCTTTGTGTTTGATATATGTTGATGTTGACTTGACCTCTCAGCCTTCCAATTTGTTTCAACCTTCATCTGGGTTTGTGATATTACCCCCTCATCAGATCATTAGTACTTGGTTTTCTTCTTACTCGGCTACTTCTTCATGACCAATCAATGTGGATATTGAAGAATGCTATCATTTGAAAAGAATTTAGTTATAAAGTAGAAAAGCTGCATCATTAAATTATGGCATTTATCTCTTCATATTCCACTGTACATAAATTTGCATTTGAATGGACCATGGATGAGTTGTTGAACATGTGCCTTTATTTGGGTTGTTTAACCGTGTACTTGTCTAGGTGTCTGATAGAAACACAGTATGACTCAATATGTCAAGCGTGATGCAGGAAAATGAACTCTAAAAATGGGACTTGTGTTTGGGAAACAAAAATAAGAATTAAAAAAGAAGAAGATAGGATCTAGGTATCAGGAAAAGCGATGAAAATAGAAAAATAGAACCTAGGTATTACCAACTAGGATTGTTTGTAATCTGCACCAAGCATGGAAGAAGCATAGGAACTTAGGAATCACCATCTAGGCTTGCTTAGAATCACCACCAAGCACTTGAAGCAAGCTTCCAACCCAAATTTTATAAAATCCATCAACTGCCTACAATAGTGAATTTTGGGCCCTTTGAATAGGATCCCAAATTACATAAAAAATGTAAACAAAGCAAATTCATAATGAGATTGCATCATATATGGATATAAAAATATAATATAATCAATGCTGAAAGCCCTCTAATAGCATCAATCACAATCAATAAAGTACAACAAAATCAATTAGCATTTAACAGTTGCAGTTTGGTATTTCTGAAACCTTTTTTGGTTCCTCTACCCCAGATAAAGTATTTTGTTGGAGCACATTCTTCTGTTTCCTAACTTCAGGTTTGAAATTACATTGCAGGTTGCTACTAACACTTTAGAACGTGTTGCACCACTTACACATGCTGTTGGAAATGTATTGAAGCGAGTTTTTGTCATTGGATTCTCTATTGTTGTATTCGGTAATTGCTCATATTGCTTATTTATGACATTTATATGCAGTGTTAAATAAGCAACTCTGAAAATTCAGTGTACTGGAAATTTTAGATTTGATGTCATATCCCTATGGTTTCAAATTTCACAGGCAATAGGATATCCACACAGACTGGAATTGGTACTATTATAGCAATTGCGGGTGTAGCCATTTATTCCCTAATAAAGGCAAACATAGAAGAGCAAAAACGGGTAATATTTCTATTCTGTTTGTGATACTTTTTCTTTATTTGTGAAATTGACTGAATTGAAAGGAAAGTTCATCCACTAATTAGGTAAAACATGGATTGTTTTTTTCTTGAGAAAACGAATGTTCTTCAGAGCATGTTTACAAAAACATGATTGTTTACTGCATAACATGAGCCATTATAGACAAATGTTATTATATTCAATAGGCATTAGGCTATGCTGCCACATTATGAAATAAAACCTAGGTATTTCACATTACTAACACTATGTTAGGGATTTATATAAAATAATAAAATGGATGGAATGGAGTGTGGTGTATTTTTTCCAATGTGTTTGGGAATTTTTAAAGAAGGAATGCGTAGAAAACAAATAGATAATTTTACTAGTATATCAATCAACTTCCAAACAGTGGATGGAATGGAAAGGATTCTTTTCATTCCATTCATTTCTATTCTTTATCTGCCTGTAAAGCAATATTCGGCTTCTGCCACCCCCAAGTTATTCTAGTACACCTTTAGGCTTTAAAGTTTAGACCCTTTTCGCAAATCAAATAATAACAATAACAATCAACACCTTTAGACCCTTCGATTTTATTTCTAAATATTTCTTTTAGCATTTGAAATGAGCATGAACTGAACTGTGATAGACCAAAATTACCATGTATCTTATCTTCAATTTTTTTTTTTTTTTGAAGAAGCTATTTTTTGACTTGGGCCTCACATATATTACTTAAAATTTTCAGAAGGCTGCAGCAACTTCCACATCATAGGGCTGCACTGTTGGATTGACTATGGAAACCCTGTATATTAATGAGGGTAGTGAGGATATTCATAAAACTTGTTTGGGGTTATATCTTTGGATTCAGACTATACAGAGCTGGTGCTGCTGTTTAAATTGGATGGTTCAAGTTTTCAAGCCTTTGGTGGATGCTTCCGTTAAAATAACAGCTCTGGGAAATAGAGAAGAATAAGATCAAAACAGAAGTTTTTTTACAAATTCTAAAAGCTCATTTTGTATTTCTATTCTTTGGACTGTTTCAAAATTGTACCATTTCAATTTTATCAGGTGTATGTTAGAAGAATGCACTGTGTTGTAATATAAAAGCTTCAATTTGGTCTCTCACACGCAACTTTGTTGGTTCATGGTTCATGTTTTAGTGGTAGGTCTTAATTTAGTGGACCCTACTTGATGACTCAGTAATTTAAGAGGAGAAAATCGATTTAAAAAAAAAAAAGGTAATTCCATATAATATATAATTAGAGCTTGATGGATTTGCAATGTCCTGAGAGGGGAATGTGGAAGCTATAGATTAAATTGCAACTGCCATTTTTTGTGTTCTTTATTAATTGATTTTGTACTCTTTGTCTTGGAAATTTCATCACAAATCGTAATGGTTAGAATTATTTGAATTATTTTTGTAACCCATTATTTTTATGTTATTGTTACGAGTATATCAAATTGTTTTGTGTTATTAATTATTATAATGAGTTTATGCAAAATAAAAATAAACAATTATACATAAAATAAAATACAACGATGTACATGGTTCGGTCTAAGGCATACATCCACAAGTAGGAGAAAGTTTTACCATCAAGATGGTAAGATTACAAAGGTTGGGTCAAGTTTTATGAATCCCATTAATTGTTATTTCTCCTAAATCTGTCATCGAATAATCTAACCAATATTCTCCTATTTGATTTGACATATCTGTACTCAGATTTTGACGGTTCAACCAATATTCTCCTATTTGATCTGGTCCACTTGAAATTTGATTGGACATGTTTGTAGTCTGATCTAGAGTATGATTTGGTATACCTATAGTATGATTTAACAGATTTGTAGTATGATCTGTCAGAGTTATACGCTGACTTGACACACTCTCTTCTTTTTTAGAATGCCTTCTGAGTCTGCAAATCACCAAGTCTCCTGTCTGCACATAAAAAATGAGAATTGAGAAAGTATTATTAAAAAATAAAGAAAACGAAGATATATGAGACACAAATAAAGAATGTAACTTTAAACCAAACCCTAAATAATATTCATAAATAAAAAATAATAATAATATAGGAAAAAAATAGAAAAGAAGATATATGAGACACAAATACAAACAAAGAAATAGAAAAATAGTATGTCAAGAATATATTTTTTTAAAAAAAGAAAAGTATGTCAAGAAACTGAACTTAAACCAAACTAATCATATGTGAAAAGACCTCACTTTAAATTATCATCTTAATCTCTAATATTCCATATTTATAAGTTTTCTAGAAAGAAAAGGAAATTAGAGATGATTAGTAAGTACCTTAGCGTGTTGTAGTAAGGACTCATCAAGGCTAATCTCATGCAATATCCATCGATAGCGGTTGTTGTTGTCGTCGTCCTTGGCCTTGGACTTGTCGGTCTTGACGTTGCTGTTCTCATAATGGTAAGTCTTTTTGACTCCGATTCTTTTTCTTTCGTTTTGGTCGACACAGTAAAAAATATTGCTGGAATTACCATCGCCTTTCCAACAACCTTTGCCGATGCTTCTCTTGCAACGATTGGACTTGGAAGAGACCCTCTTCAATCTTGTGAAGAAGAACATCTCTTCTTTGTTTCGTATACAGTTATTAGCTCTTTCCATCTTCTCCCAAATCTGCCATGGTTCTTCAGTGCCGTAAAGATCGCGTTCTGGGATTACTTCATGGCATTTACAGTCGGAAATTTCCGTGGCCTTGGGATGAAGATAGTGAGTCACTAGCACTTCGTCTAGTGGATCAAACACGAACCCGCCTGGCCATTCAAGCGTTGATGAGGATGAAGATGAAGATGATAATACAGCCTCCATTGTTTGACTCTTGCTCTCCCTTATTCTCAGCTCGTTGTGTTTCTGAAAATATGCTTTGTGTGAGTGTAGGATAGGTTTAACACAGTATTAATTTATACTGTATGTATTTTTGCAACTCCTTTTCTGTAAGGATACGGATTCCTTGCCAAAAAAGATATAAAAAAAAATGGCGCTTAAGTCGGCCCTAAATCTTAACCGACTCTAATTAGAGTTAGAAAGTATACGATTAGTCAAATATCCCACGACACAAACACTAAAACATTTTAGTCAGAAGATTGTTATCGTTCTTGGTTTCTGATGGAGAACTCTGCTTTAGTACCGTGTAGAATTGTAGATAATAAAGCGTGCGTATAGTGCCTATATTATTATTATTATTATTTTGGATCAAAATATGAGTTGAACCATGATATTGTTTAATTAAGAAATAGAAACTAAACATTCTCAAAAAAAAGAAAAAAAGAAAAAAAGAAAAAGAAATAGAAACTAAAAACCGATTGGGTTTCAATTAGTTCAATTGGTAAAGTAACTGATAGCTAAATAAGAGATTTGGAGTTCAATCCCCGCCTATACTAAAAATCGATTGGTGTCTTGGTCTGATGATAAAGAACTATCATTAAAAACGGTCGTCATAAATTAAAACTTTCTAAAACAAAAACACCATGATATTGAGAGTTAGCAAGTAGTAACACACGTGCAGCCGGACCTGTATGTCCCAAACAATTTATAGAAGGTATGATTTAACAATTTAGAAAGGTAATTGATTTTTAAAAAATAAAAAATATGGGTGAGTTTTGCCTTCTTTCCTCCACCTTTTAAAAGTCTTCCAAAAATATTGAACTAAAAAAAATTCAATCCAGTTTAAACCTTTAACTGTTTCATGACTAAAAAAAATTTATCAAGTGTGTCAAAATAACTATTTTTTTAACAAATTGCAAAATAAATTTTAATAAAAACTAAATATAAGAACTAAACTAAAACTTTTACATCTCATAAAAGAAGAAGAATGATTTTTAAACCAAAAAAATATCTACAATATAAAAAGTTAAAAAATAATATTTAAATATTAATAATGCATTAAAATTTATTCTCACCTATAGCCATGTTTTAAATGCGGCCATAGGTCCTGGTTTTAGGCCGCATTTGAAAAGTGCGGCCATAGGACCCCTCAAGCCTATAATCATGGGGTTTAGGCCACATTTACAAACGCGGCCTAAAAAAACGCTGTTATAGGCCAAATCGTCCTATGGCCACATTTTTCTGACCTAAGGCCGCGTTTTACAAACATGGCCACAGCATGTTTTTTTTTTTTTTTTTTTTTTTTTTTCGTTTTACAAACATGGCCACAGAATGTTTTTTTTTTTTTTTTTTTTTTTTGTAGTGTTAAACAAATGGGAGCCACTGGAAGCAAATGTGTCTACCGGTGTTATCTTTGGAATTTTATGTTTTCAAATAATTGATGGTCTTGATTTGCTAATAACATCAGTTATTTATTTGAGTAGTGATTATCGCTCACTCGCTAATATTGTACTGCACACTCACTATACACACTACAATGTAAATTGAAATTGTGTTTTAAAATCATGATTTCAATTATAATGGAGAAATTTTCAATATATGATTTTATTATTTCACAATTTTAACTAAAATGAAAACAATATTTCAAAGAAAGTGTGTAATAATGATTGTGTAACAATATTTTCCTTGTTTATTTTTATTTCAGCTACTGTGGTGGGATAGACAATGAGGGTAGTCACTAATAATGGTTGAAAAAATTATTCAATACCCTGATACCTGGACTCCTCTTAAGATTGATAGTAAGAGATGGTTGAGCCAAAGTATTCAACTTTAATTAGTGGGATGTACAATTATATGAGATGACAAATCATTGCTCTCTAAATACTAATAATTACTTGTAATGACAGTTGGAAGATACCCTCTTCAATCTTGGGAAGAAAAACATCTCTTCTTTGTTCCTTATACAGTTATTAGCTTTTTCCATCTTCTCCCATATCTCCCATGGTTCTTAAGTGCCGTAAAGATTGCGTTCGGAATTTCTTCAGGGCATTCACAGTAGGAAATTCCTATGGCCTTGGGATGAAGATAGTCAATCACTAGCAATTTGCCTACGGGATCAAACACAAACTCACCTGGCCATTCAAGCATTGACGACGATGAAGATAATGATGCAGCTGCCATGGTTTGATTCTTGCTCTCCGCTCGTTATGTTTGTTTCCAAAAATGTGTTTTGTGTTTGAAGGTTAATTTCATGACTCTAGAATTGTGACCATAGTACTAGAAGGAAGGGTTTATATGATAGGGTTTGGATTAGGTCCAGTGCTACCTAGTCAGATTGTGACACGTATTAAAAAATGGACACGTATTACAATCTCAACGGGTCCAGTGTTACTAAACATTGGACTCAAACTGCTCCCTATATGATAAGGCACTAACCATTGTTTAAAAAAACAAAAAAAAAAAACAAAAACTTTTCTGAAACTTAAAAACACAGTATTTATCTTTTTGCAACTCCTTTTTTCTTAACAGATTCATAATACACAAAGAATACAATTAGAAAGTATTATATATATACACGATTAGCACATATCCGACTACACAAGCCCTTAAACATTTTAGTCAGAAGATTAGATAGCTAGCTATAATTTAAGAATCCAAGAAACAATCAAGATAAACTACAATTAATATATTAATAAATTATTAAATATTTTTAAGTATTCATTTTAACATATATCAATTTAAGAACAATAAAAGATAACAAAGTGAATTCATGACTAATATATTATATTTAGAAATTTGCTAGAATACAAACCAAATAATAAAATCTAAAAGAGTAAATAAAAAATAACTAGATAAGTGTTCAATATTAAAATAAAAATGAAATAAAAGATAAGTGTCTCAACCTTGTACAATTCCCCCCCCCCAAAAAAAAGACAACTAGGACACTGTGTCCTAAATGTGTCTTGTGTTTGACACATGTATGGCATCTCAAATAAAATGTCTATGCTTTCTAGGTTTCAAGTTTTGTCCCACAAACGAACATTTAATTTGTGTTTACCTTTACCCAAAGGTAATAGGAATACAAACATATGGGACCGTTTTATTCCAAAACACGATCTTTACACATCCAACACCTTTGAAAACTTGGGAAGGATTTAGAGGGCCATATCTGGAAGAAAACTAGGAAGAGCTTGAGTTCTTCTTGACAAGGTTGAAGGGGGTCTCCTTTAATGGCTCTCGAATCAAGTGAACCGTTAGCGAAGGTTGTTAGAAAGGCAATGCTTCAAGAAAAAAGCATGCTAAGGATGTTTTGGATACAAGCATATCTACTGAAGATCAATCTTATTCCATAAGTACCAGTGGAACAAAGTTGCAGCCTAAGTTTTAGATATTAAGTGTACTGAAGAGAAAAGCGTGAATTGGAGATTCATGTTGAAACAGATCCACATCAAAGAAGTCTAAGGTTTCAGAGCTAGGTTTTATTACGAATTAAATATTCTTGACTGTAAACTTCTATTTGATATAATGGATTGTTCTTCTTCGAATTGGTCCCCCACCCCCCCCCTTCCCCCCAACAAGGATTTTTACTTTGAAACTTTCGAGTCATCATATCTATGTCTTATTTACTTTTCCACTACATGATATGATTGATTTATGTTTAACCTAATATCTACCTAATTAACTTAAGTGACAACTTAGCAGTAAAATTAGGTTAAATATTGTATGTTCATAGGTCTAAAAATTAATAGACAACAATAGTTGGATCTTGCATGAGCTTTCTTTGGATGAATCTTTTATACAAATGCTAAGGTAAACTTTCTTTTTCTTTCCTTTATTGGGGTTACTCAGTCTTTAGGTTTTTTTTTTTTTTTTTTTTTTTTTTTTTTTGCCCTATTTCTTGGTTTTAATGTTTTAAGATTACGGATCTTGCATAAAGTCATTATTGTTAGAGATACTCAAAACAATAACACAAATTAGTATAATGTTCAAGAGAATACAAACTGCTTATTTAAAAGCATAAACTGCTTCAAAATCAATACATCATCTGCATTTGCTTACATTGAAGCCTCCAAACTTTTTAAACTAAATGCTTCCCTAACTCATTCAACCAAATATCCAAACTCCAAAAATCTCTAGTTTAACAAAAAATAATGCATAAACGCTGCATTTGACTGGGAAATGAACCCAACATGGTCAAACATATTTTGCAATCTATCACATTGGTTTCTGAACTTAAATTATTCAAATAAACACAAAATGGACAAAAAATAAAGAGGATTGATTTTTATGTACTGGACTTATATTGATTTTTTTTTCTTACCCATTACAATTTGCAATTTGCAAACTTTTTTTCATTATTATTATTTATTTATTCAGAACTCATTCAATGGCTAGGTTATTAAACAGGATGTTGGTTGGTTTCTTGGATTTATTACATCCATGTAAATTTTACTAACAGATGGAATTTATGTTTAAGTGATAGAATTTAATATTTAATTTTATTAATTCCCCATTATTAAATAGGGTTTAGATTTTCAATTAATAAGCTTCTAGCTTGTACATAGTATGTTTTAACTTACTGATTGACATACTGTCACATGGTGTATGGGTCACATCCAGTCAATTTTTTTTGAAAGAAAATCCATATCTAATTCAATTTCTTAATTATAGCTACAGAAATCAATCAATTCTTCTTAATTCTTACCTTTATAAAGTAAAATTATAATTATAGCAACATAATGTGCTCGTCTTTTAGATAGAAAAAGAAGAATAAATATCCTATATATGTATAAAATTTCTTTGAGAAGAAAACATATAATTTCTATCTAATAAGATTTGAGACACATAAAAAAATAATAGTAAAATATTATTTTGGTCTCTAAACTTTACTAAAAGTTTTTTTTTTTTATCCCTAAATTTTAAAAAGTTCGTTTTTCATCCTCAAATTATTAAATTTTTTCTTTATTTTTTTGTCCCTAAACTATTGGAAAAATTAAAGTTTTTTTTTTTTTTTTTCATCCCTATTTTTCTCTCCAAACTATTAAAATAAACCTTTTACAATGTTTAAAGATGAAAAAAAAAAAAAATTTATGGTTAGAAAGAAAAACAAGGTTTTGGTAAGATTTATTAACTAAAATAATATTTTATCCATGAAAGAAACATACGAACGTACGGTAAGTCAAGAAGGTTCTAATATTCTAGATAGGTTTTTTAAAAAGGAAAGAAAAAGAAAGAAGGAAATTAGAGATGGTTAATTATAAGTATATATCTTTGTTTGTCGTATTGGCGACTTGTCAAGGCTAAGCTCATGCAAGATTCAGTGCCAATGGTGGTAGTTAAACTTGATATTGTTGATGGATCATGATTGAGTTATGGTTCTTCTCATAACATAACATAAGTCTTTTTGAGCACTCCAATTGTTTTGTTTTAAATCCTATCAAAAATATCATTGGAATTACTATCACCTCTTCAACCTTGTGAACAACATCTTCTTCCAACAATTTAATTTATAAAGGGTTTAAATATGTTTAATTAATTTTGAATATTTGTGAAACTTTTTAAATATTACTTATAAACCTAGAAATCTAGAATTATGAAGTTTTTGTAATAAAAGATTATTAAATAAATAATTTTTTTTTTTTTAAAGAAAACTTTTGCCCGTAACATGTGTGATTAGGATAATAACTTATTTGTTAGATTCTTTTTCTCAATTTATTTAGACACACCTTTTTAAAATTTCATTAAAAAAATAATTAAAGATATAAAAAGGATAACAATTAGCATACTAACTTCATGTCAATAAATACAATTTAGCTAATGAGAAAAATTCTTATCTTGTGTGAGTGTGAATGACAATTGTATGTTGCATCACATGATTCAAGTACTTAAATAAGGATCATTATACAAACAAATATTTGGCATTTTATATAACATTTATTCATAATAATTGGTATTTTACGCAAAATTTGTTCATACTATCTTTCTCTATTAACAAAAGAAGACATACTCTTTATCACTCTGAAATAGTGGAGGAAACCAAAGATTAATAACTCCTTGCATTCTTCAAATACAGCCACAGTATGAAATTTCGATCACCTTTAAATACAGAATTTAGTAACAAATAGGCGTTTTAATTTCCTGATTATATTTTTTTTAACAATCTATGTTTTTAATCCAATTTTTCTCTCTTATCCATAGGTAATGTCCAGGAGAAAGTTTTACTATAAAATGGTGAGATTACAAAGGTAGGGTTAGGTGTTATCATACACCAAAAGCCTATGTTCCCCAAATCATACACCAAAACCGAACCCTAACTGACACATTCAATCAATAAAAACAAATACAACAACAAAAGCAATGCACAATATTTAATCAGAGATTAGAAAATGAAAAATTAGGGCATCGAAAGGTTCAAACCTTGATTAAGATTGGCGAAGATGTGCGTGGAAGCTGATCTTCGCTGGTGCTACTGACCTAGCTCACCAAAATATTCCTTACTCCGATTAGAGATTCTCGCGAAAATATTTTCCATCGAACCAAACACAACCTTAATTAGAAACAACTGAACTAAATTCTCCTCTCTAGTCTGTCCACTTCAAAAACCATTCGCTTTTGCCTTTTCTAATTCTCACTTCTATTAGAGGCATTTTATCATTCAAATGGTATGGAACATTTACATGCTACACCAAACTTGGCTCATATTAAGAGTTATCTACATAGGTAATTAATTTCCATTTTCTCCAACTTTCTAGTTCAAATTTCACTCCGACTCATCAACTATACATCTTTCTTTCTCACACACAAACCAAAAAAAAAAAAAATCTCTTTCTCTCTCAACAACTCAACAAAGCAAAATTAAAAACTGAAATCAAATGACCCAAACAAATCAATCTCAAACTTTAGATTTTTTATACTCATTGTTAGAAACTTCTCCATTCTCTCCAATCAAATATTTGAAGGAGAGAGAGTGAAGGGGGATGTAGCTGCATTTTATTCTTTCAACAACATCTTGGCCATAGATATTGTATCGGGACTAAAGCAGATGACTAAAAAATTTCATTCATTGAATCAAAATTATTTATTCACAATGAATACTTTGATAGATATTTATAGCATGGTCTCACATTTGGGACACATGGCAAAAATTTAGCTCACAATTGAAATCTAATTTTGAATTTAAAAAATAATTATGGTGTGGTCCCGCATAAATCTAAACACATGATGCAAAATTAAAAGTCTAATTGGGAATTCTAATTTAATTTTCTCTCAGTTTTACCTATTATTATTATTATTATTATTATTATATAGATTTTTCATTCCATCATCTGAAAAAAATGAGAAAAATAATATGTAAATTTATTAATTCCCCATTATTAAAGAGGGTTTAGATTTTTCAATTAATTAGATTATAGCTTGAATGTAGTATGTGTTTAACTTATTGATCAATAGATCGTCATATGGTTTATGGGTCACATCTAGACAAATTTTTATTATTTATTCATTTAAAAAAAATCCTTATCTAATTAAATTTCTTAATTATAGCTACGGAAAAATCAATTAATTCTTCTTAAGTCTTACCTCTATAACATAAAATTATATTCACATATAATGGTCATCTTTTGGTAAAATACTATTTTAGTTCTTAAACTTTATCAAAAGTTTTCTTTCTTAAACTTTAAAAAGTTTGTTTTTTATGCACTTTTGGTTTTGGTGTGTAGTATTAAGCAAAAAAAAAAAAAAAAAAAAAAAAAAAAAAAAAAAAAAAAAAAAAAAAAAAAAAAAAAACAGTTTAGGCTGAGTCCCACATCGTGTGTGTGTGTTGGGGTCTGTGAGTTTATATATTGTTCTGCGGAACTAAGTGTTGCATGCACTTTTGGTTCTGGTGTGTAGTATTAAGCAAAAAAAAAGTTTGTTTTTCATCCCTGAACTAGTGAATTTTTTTTTTCTCTAAATTATTGAAAATGTTTTACTTTTTAACCTTAAATTTTACCAAAAGTTTGTTTTTTGTCCTTAAACTATTGAAAAAAAAAATATTTTTTCATCCCTATTTCTCTCTCCAAACTATTTAAAAAAATCTTTTACAAAGAAATACAAATTTTTTGATAAAATTTAGAGACCAAAAAATTATATTACCCAGTAAAGAAATGTATGAATAGTATGTCAAGAAGGTTCTAATATATATATATATATATACATATACACTAGAATTATGCCCTTGAGATGCACGGCTTAATCAAAATTCATATGTAAATAGTTTCTTATTTATTAATTTACTTAAAATTAGATAATAGAAATAAATGAATATTTTACTTTTAAGTTATATAATGAATGCAAATTGTGTGAAACTAAGGTATTATAAAATGTATGTGGGTGTGTGTGTGTGTATTGAGTTTTAAGGCTCAATTTATCATTTGGTTCCAATTAGCTTAACTGGTAAAGTCTCGGCTATGGATTTGGATCCGAACAACTTTCCTAGAATTTCTCTCTAAAAAAAAAATAGCTATCATAAACTTTATATAAAAAAAAAAAAAAACATGCAATATTATCAATGCCTTACAAAGAATAAGAAAATAAAATACAAATAAAATGTTAATTCAAGAACATGGTTTCAAATTATTGGGAAGACATCCTCTAGTAATATGTGTACATCGTTTTCATCTTTAGCAAATCTAGTTGGTTCGTTTGCTGCCTCAAGAACATCAGTTCAAATCCTATCACCAAAAAATATATAAATTAAAGCTATGCAATCTTTCACATAAATAAAAAAGAGATTGAAAGATTAAACTTGCTTAATTACCCAAGAAGATCAAACCAACCAGATATAATAAAGACCAAATAAAAAGTAACTTAAATGAAGCATCGAAAAGAAAGAAATATAAATCAACACATAAACTCAAAGTTATAGAGAAATTCCTATTAAAAAAAAAAGTTACAAAGAAGAAATTGAAAATAACAGTTACGGAGAAGAATTTGAGAGAATGAAGTCTAATATATGCAATGTTAGCAAAAAGAGTGAAGAAAAAAACAAATGATAACAACAACTAAGTTTTTGTATTTATCTAAAAAATTGATAGAGATGTATAGAAAAAAGTCAATAAGAATAAATTATAATTTTGTGTCTATCTATGAGGTGTTTTCAAAAAATTAAAAATAAAATTAAACGTTTTTTTTATTTTATAAGAAATTAAACGTATGTTTTTTATATAAGAAATTAAACATTGAAGAATTTGGATTGTAATATTAAGATTTTTAGTAAAATATAAATTACAACCTTAAACTTTCCAACTCCTTCAACGACCTTATTAATTTCAATTTGTTTAAGGAGTGTCTATGGTTTCTCCAATGTATTGAAGGAAAAAAAAAAAGCTATTTCTAGAAGAAAAAAAAGCTATTTCTAGAAGAAAAAAAAACTTAAGTTTAATTTCTTATAAACTTAATCAAGATATTATCAAAATTAATATTAAGAGGATTAGATGAAGAATTTGGATGGTAATTAAATTAAAACTTTTATCAACTTAGAAATTATAGGAAAAGAAGATAAGGACAAAAAATATATATATATTTTTTTTTGTTTAAAAATTTAATAAAATTTCTGCAATTTGGTGAAGTCACTTGGTGCAATCATAGCTTGTAAGCCCAACTTTTATTATATAGTACTAGTGTTATGCCCGTGCGATGCACGGCTTAATAGAAAAGTATATGTAAATTAAACACTTTATTTTAATAATATAATTAAATTACTTATCTTAAAAAAATTAAATTAAAAATTTTGAACTTACGAAGGAGATTTTAACTCTTTGATAGTAACACTTCACACAACTAAGGACAAATTTAATACATTGAGATGATGATTATATGAGAATAAAAATGATTACTTTAAGAAAGACAAAAGGTTAGAATGGAATAACTAATCATATAATGAATATACAACAATTTTCGTTAAAGGAAAAATTATTTAAAAAATTATAAGTAGAGTAAATAGAGAAAAATTTTATTTAAAGAATTAATTACATGGAAATTGAAAGGATATCTTTAAGAGTGAGAATTATATCTAAATTTTAAAAAAATAACCAACAAAAAAAATGAGTCTAAAATCATACATAACATTTAGAAAAAGAAAAGGAAAATAAGCATTGAAAGTTCAAAATGGGTATGAAACACCCTTGAACGTTTAGACCCCAAATAATAAAATTACCAATTCAAGCTTTATATCAAACAATTAATGTGCGGAACATGATAACAAGCTCATAACAGAATTGATAAACAATTGAAAGGAAGATGCAAACACACGGACAACACACGATGTGTTATCGAAGAGGAAACCGAAGTCCTCGGCGTAAAACCTCTCCGCCGCCCTCCAAGCGGTCAAATAATCCACTAAAGAATGTATTTGGGATACATGAACAGCAGAAGACCCTCCAAGCCTAATCTACCCAAGTACCTAAGCCCTCCAAGCTTCTTGCTCCAACGAGGTTACGCCGAACCTATTTCTTCTTTAGCTTGCCGGATTCCGCTACTTGACCATAGCATCAACCAATGTATATTGGTTCCTTTCCAAACTGCTTCCCAAAGCACCAAATAGACCTTCTTACAGACGTGGGTGTGGTGAGATAAGGGTTTGGCAAATGACCTCTCAAGGGTATGACAATGGAGAGGAAGAGAGTAGAGGAATTTGTAGAGTCTCTTTAGATGAAGATTGGGGATGACTCAATCTTGGTTTTCTTTCACAAAATTCTCTCTGAAAGCTCTCTCAATATGATGGGTATAAGGGTGTATATATAGTAGGGTGAGAAGGGAATGCAAAACATCAGTTTTTGCCAAACAGGGCAAGTTGGCGGCTTGATCTCGCGGCTTGACCAAGTCGCGAATTCAAGTCGCGACGTAACGGCCTGGCCAGACTGGAACTTTTGTCCTGTAGCATGACAGCTGGCGCGACCCTTCAGCTTCCCAGTGTGCCTCTCACGTGCCTGCCTTTCGCGACTTGTCAGTCGCGATCCACCCGCGAGCCCTAGCCGCGAGACTCTGTTTTTCTTGCATACTCTTGAGCTTTTCTTCACATCTTCTCACACACTACCCTTACAATTTTCCCACCTAAATACAGGGTTGCTAAGTGCTAAATTACAAGCAAATTGGTCACGGAATAAAGCCAATTAAATGGTTGATTAAATTCAACCTTACAAGCATGATTGAAACTAATTCAGATTCATGCTAGAAGTCAAAAGAGGTTTTGGCTCATAGCACATCTTGTAAATTTGCTTGATTGCATCAAGTGAAGTTGCTTATCAAAGATTTGCTAGCTAAGCTCCTAGGAGTTTGTGCTCGTCTTCATCCTATCCTGATTGCATGAGTTTGTAAGCATATATACATATCACCCAAGATTCTATTATGTGTATGCAATTTTTTATTTATTAAATTATTTATTTTTTATCCAATTTTTATATTAAAATATACATTATACATTACCCATTTACACTAATTTGGAATTAATATTATATTATAACTCATTCACAATGAAGATCGATTCTTGATATACTAGAAGTCTATGGCGGTTGTTCTGGACAACATATCAATAGAAACAAAACCACCATCTTCTTTAGTAAGAATACTTCTGAGGTGAAGAGAGAACACATTAAGCAGGCTTTGGGGGTGCCAGAAATAAAGCAGTACGAGAAGTATTTGGGCTTGCCTTCTATTGTGGGGAGGAGGAAAAAAGCAAGCTTTAACTTCATAAAAGAAAAAGTGTGGAGGAAGATGCAAGGGTGGGAGGAAAATTTTTTATCACAAGCAGGAAGGGAGATTTTAATCAAAGCGGTGGTTCAAGCAATCCCCACTTACACATTGAGTTGCTTCAAACTTCCCTTGGGCTTGTGCAATGACATTGAAAGCCTCATTCGAAAATTTTGGTGGGGACAACGAGGAGAGAGACGTAAGATACATTGGGTGAAATGGGACTCTCTTTGTCAATCAAAGGCTAATGGAAGTATGGGTTTTAAAGACTTGTCTCTCTTTAATGATGCACTTTTAGCCAAGTAAGCTTGGCGTCTTTTGCAAAACAAGTAGTCCCTCTTTCACAAAATTTTCAAGAGTAGGTTTTTTCCTACATGTTCATTCATGGATGCCCCAGAGTGTTCTAGTGGATCGTATGCATGGCGTAGTATTCTCCACGGCAGGGAGGTCCTTAAAAAAGGTGCACGTTGGAGAGTAAGGTGGGGTGATAAAATTAAGATCTGGGATACTCCATGGCTTCCTTCTTTCAACCACCCAAGAATTTTGTCACCCATTCTTGAAGGCATGCAGGAAGCTACAGTGGACACACTTATTGACTAGCAAACTAGATCATGGGATATAGACATTCTTCAAGGCTTTTTTGCCCCGTTGGAGGTAGACCTTATTCTCAAGATTCCTCTTAGCTCCAGCTATGTCGAGGATAAGCTTGTTTGGCCTCACACGGCTAATGGAGTTTATTCGGTAAAATCCGGATATAACTTCCTAGCTAAAGAGAAATCATCACCTCCACTGGCTCTCTCTTAGCAAGATGATGGTCGAAATATATGGAAGAAGTTATGGAGTCTGTCAGTGCCAAATAAGATCAAAAACTTCCTGTGGAGAGCAAGTAGAGAGGCTATTCCTGTCAAGAAGAAACTGGTGGCTCGCAAGGTTATTGCAGAGGATATTTGTGATCATTGTCATGTGGCCCCGGAAGATGTCCATCATGCATTGTGGGACTGTCAAGAACTATCTGCTGTATGGGAGACAAGCTTGTTGTGGCTGTTTAGAAGAACAAAGAAATTTTTGAATTTCTTTGAGCTGGTAAGTCACGTGTTGGAGGAGAATGTACAAACTATTTTATAACATTTTAAAATTTTTCTGATGTGACTAACATCTTATCGGTTTTCATTAGGCTCACAATTAATATCACATTTTCATTTACTAATAATCACTCACCATATTAACAGTTTGTAAAATTTTTTATAAAATAGTTTATATCTCTAGCATTATTTTAAATAAAATATAATTAAATTATATATGGCATACATTAAATACAATTTAATTTAATGAGTTATGTATAACATAAGAGTAATTAGAAGGAAAAAAAAATGCATTAGTCAAAATAAGGGGTCATTATTTGCTACTTTGGTATGGACTATTTGGACCCGTCGAAATACTCTTCGGACCAGTACCAAGCCCTTCCCACTCTCTCAAGTGGTCCCTTCAGCCTCACAGTCCCTTCAGACTTTCAAACAGGCTCTACTGATCCCAAGATCGCAGCCAAGTACCTTGCTAAAACTGCAGGTCAGATGGACACCTCCACCGCCGACGAGCTTCAAGATCAACTTCGACGGTGCCGTATTCCGGGAGAAAAATGAAGCTGGTCTGGGCATTGTTGTACGTGACCACCAGGGAAGGGTGATGGCCTCCATGTCCGAAAAAGTCAGGCTACCATCTTCCTCTGATGAAGTGGAAGCATTGGCAGCGGTTAGAGCCATCTCTTTCGCTCAAGAACTCCATCTATCCTCTATTATAGTCGAGGGAGATTCGGAGTTGATTATTTCAGCCTTACGAAGTGAGGAGGAGTCCTTCACTTCCTTCGGCCATTTGATTTCCTCAGCTAAGCAGATTTTTGAAGTCTTTTCTTGTATTTCCTTTTCGCACATCCGTAGATCGGGTAACTCTCTAGCTCATAATTTAGCTCAGTACGCAAAACATATTGGTACTTTCATTGTGTGGATGGAGGATGTTCCACCACAACTTCATCATGCCCTTGTAACCGACTTTGGATGAATTAATAAAGTTTCTTGGTTTTGATTCTCAAAAAAAAAAAGATCGGTTTTATGTCAATAATCAAATAGATATAAGTATATAATTCTCCAACTCATGCACATGTCTAACTCTTCCTAACCATGCACGTTGGTTTTTTTTTTTTTTTTTAATTTAAAATTTGGTGAGATAGCATTTACATGTATCTAAAAAATTGTTGTTATTTTTATTTATAAATTGGTGATAAAGCAATAGTTGATAA
This sequence comes from Quercus suber, assembly GCF_002906115.3. Taxonomy (NCBI): domain Eukaryota; kingdom Viridiplantae; phylum Streptophyta; class Magnoliopsida; order Fagales; family Fagaceae; genus Quercus; species Quercus suber. Next base: position 1,163,247 of record NW_027069495.1, on the reverse strand, counting down.
GAACAAATAAGAAATTGTTTATCTATAAATTTGTGGAAGTATGAAGCTGAAATCTAAATCTAAAAAATAAGTAGCATGTGAAGAGGAAATTATCCTTGTCTGAAGAGGAAATCCAAAGAAAAAAAAATGAAGTTGCTTTTTTTTTTTTTTTTTTTTTTTTTTAACGTGTAGTAATATAATTTAAGAAAAAAAATAAAGCAATAATAAAAGGATTAGAATTCTAAATTCTTATGGTAGATTAAAATTTTCATTTCTATAATTTCAACAACTTTGTAACATTTGATTTATTTTGTCTATAGCTTAATAAGATTGCCATCATTTTTAGTAAACTAAGTATATATCTATTAGGAACCTTATAGTCTAATTTTATAAAAAGTAGTATTCGTAAAAATAGTAAAATAAGTACATATCTATTCGGAACCTTATATATAATGTTTAGGGTCATAGAACTTTAGAAGTCTAATTTTATAAGAACTATTTGTAAAAAAAAAAATTTAAAAATAGATTAATAAATTAAGTAAAAAAATAGTAAAAAACAAATTAATAATAAAAGGATTATAATTTGGATTGTAATCAAATTAAGATTTTTATCAATTTAGAAATTATAGGAGAAGAATATATATATCTGTAGGGACTCAATTTGGATTGGACCCAGAATAAGGATGGATTTCAAGTCCAACAAGCCCAAACAATAAATTTTTAGAGAGTGAGCAAAAGAACTAATTCTATTTGGTAGGAAAGGTTGTGGTTATGGTGTAGAAAAAGATGTTTCAAGCTAGCTGCGTGATAAAAACTCTCCTCGGCTAGGTTTCACAGGGTATCTCTCTGGATTCTATTGTTCTTTTTTCTCCTTTTTCTCCAAAAGTCCTCTCTAATGTCACCCACTTTCTGGTTATATACTCCGTTCATCACTCCCTTTTCACTGTACACGTGTAGGCTCTATTCTTAGAACTCTTTTCTGTCCCATCCAGCACCTCCCAGAACCTTCACTTAGTAGCCATAAGGTTGCTTGATTACTGTTCAGGTATCACTTCCACATTAATGCGGCCAAAGAGTTAGTTGGGAAGCATTTAATGTGGAGGTAGCAGCTCCAAAAGATATTTGTTATCTTCCTCGGTTCTTCCTTTGTTCCAAGTTCACCATCCAGTTTTAATGTAACTTTGCAGGGTGCCCTGAATAGTCAAATAGTTATATCTACCTCGGACCATGGTATCCGAGATGAGTCTTATCCTCGGACGATGTTTGGGCCACTGCTCATGACCTCCATCCCTTTTTCTTATACTGGTCCCACAATACATTTCTTTAATTATCCTCGGACAAGTGAATGTCCTCGGACTGGGCCGTTGGGCCCTAAGCCTATTTCCTATGATTCCTATATCCTTCTAGATAACAGGCCCCACAATATCTTTTTTTTTTTTTTTTTTTTAAAGTAACAAAATTTTTGCAATTTAATGAAGCAACTTGGCGTTGCACGGTTTTGGCTATAAAATTTTGGAATAATTTTATTAAAAAATAATAAATTAATAATCACTTGAGTCTAGATCATATATGTAAGGTTGAAATTTATCAACCATCTTGTTGGCTTTATTCTATGCCAATTTGCTTGTAATTTAAGCACTTAGTAACCCTGTATTTAGGTGGGATTATTGTAAGGGTAGTGTGTGAGAAGATGTGAAGAAAAGCTCAAGTATGTGCAAAGAAGCAGAGTTTCGCGGCTAGGACTCGCGGGTGGCTCGTGACTGCAAGTCGCCAACTTCAGGCACGTGAGATGCACGCAGGAAAGCTGAAAGGTCGCGCCAGCTATTGCACTACAGGACAAAAGTCCCAGGCTGGCCAGGCCGATACGTCGCGACTTGATTTCGCGACTAGGACAAGCCGCGAGACCAAGCCGCCAATTTACTCTGTTTGGCAAAAACTGTCTCTTTGTATTTTTTTCTCACCTCACTATATATAGACCCTTATACCCACTAAATTAGGAGAGCTTCCAGAGAGAATTTTGTGAGAGAAAACCCTAGAGAAAAACAAGACTGCTTTATCCCCAATCTTCATCTAAGAAACTCTACAAATTCCTTTACTCTCTTTCTCTCCATTGTCATACCCTTGAGAGGTCTTTTACCAAATCCTTATCTCACCACACCCACGTCTGTGAGAAGGTTTATTTGGTGCTGAGGGAAGCAGTTTGGAAGGAACCAATATACATTGGTTGATGCTATGGTCAAGTAGCGGAATCCGGGAAGCTAAAGAAGAAATAAGTTCGGCGTAACCTCGTTGGAGCAAGAAGCTTGGAGGGCTTAGGTACCTAGATAGATTAGGCTTGGAGGGTCTTCTGCTGTTCATGTATCCCAACTATATTCTTTAGTGGATTGTTTCACCGCTTAGAGGGCGGCGGAGAGGTTTTACGCCGAGGACTTCGGTTTTCTCTTCGATAACACATCGTGTGTTGTCCGTGTGTTTGCATCTTTCTTCCCTTTATCTTTGCCCTATATTTATTGCTATAGATGTGTTTATATTTGGCTTAGATTGTTTATCAATTCTGGTATAAGCTTATTATCATTTTTCGCATATACATTGTTTGATAAAGTTTGAATTGGTAATTTTGTAATTGAGGGTCTAAACGTTCAAAGGTGTTTCATACCCATATTGAACTTTCAATATAAATTGTATATAAAATATTTTTCTTTGGATTCAAACAAGCACACAACATAGTTATATGAAAAAAAAAAATCCTGAATTTAATAATTAAAAACCTAAGGAAACTTAACCTGAGGTTTTTCATTTGCCAGAATATTTGTAGTACATCTAAAATGTGTTATGCACTTGAAGAGTATGGACTACATGGTATTTTGTTTTTCAAACCTTTATTTAGAGTTACGTATTGATACACTAATGCCCTCTTTTATCTAAAGAGGATCTCCTAAAAAATGAGTGGAGAGTCATGAAGATTTAATATTAAAGGAGTCTTAATTGATAAAAAGAATAAAGAAAATTGTTAGAAAATATTATTATTATTATTATTAGAGAGTTAGAAAAAATTATTAGTTCAAGCAAATAGTTGCATGATCATGTTAAGATGTGAATTCCTTTTCATGATGTAGATTTAATATTACCTGCTAATAGCAATCTTGTGAAGGAAAATGTTGTTGATATTTATAACATGCTATGTAAAAAAAAATAATTTCATGAATGCTATTCAAATTTGTTGTGTGTGATATATATAGGTATGGATATTGATATTTGTAAAAACCAAAATAAAAATTAATTACAGTGAAATTAAAAAGAAAAAGAAAAAGTTACATGCTCATAATGTTAGACAATTTCTTTCACACACATATAATATCATTAGCAACAAAAATAAAAATGAGAAACAATAACATAAAAGTTTTACTTTTAATCTAATAACACACATATAAGCATATCAAAAAAACAAATGGAAGGAGAGAGTACAACATTTGATAATTCTTAAATAATATTTATAGATTTGTTTTTTTTTTTTTTGAGAAACAATATTTATAGAGGTATATATAATAAATTTCATGGATTTAAAATTGCATTTATGACTCATAAGCAAAACCTTAAAAAAAAAAAACCAAAACAAAAACAAACACTACAAAAAAGCGGGCTATACCCGCGTTTTTTTTAGCCGTGTTTACAAAAAACGCAGTTATAGCTAACCTATAGCCACGTTTTTCAAACGCGGCTACAGATCCAGCAGAATAATTCTTTTTAAAAGGGACCTATCAAATGCGGCTATAGGTCCAACTGAATAATTCTTTTTAAAAGGGACCTATAGCTGTGTTTTCTAAAAAACGCGGCTATAGCTAACTTTTAGCCGCATTTTAAAACGCAGCTAAACGTAAGCTATAGCCGTATAAATATGTCTTTAAAGGGTGACCTATAGCCGCGTTTCTAAAAACGCCGCTATATGTAACACCCAAAAAGAAAAAAAAATTCTTCAGCTTTCCCACGTGCCCCCCCTTTCCCACCTACATTCCCAACTACCCCACTTTCTTCTTTTCTTTTATTTCTTCTTCTTCTTCTTTGTTTTTTTCTTTCTTCATTCTTCACTCAGTACTCCACCGTAAGTCTTCAGGTCTTCTTTCTTTCCTTTTTTTTTTTTTTTTTCTTCCTTCCTCACATTTGGGTGACTCTTCGATGGAATATAATAAAGTTGGGATTTTATTAAGCAAAAGAACGATACCCATTATTGAAAATGGCATATAGGTGAAGGAAGGGATTGAGAACAGTGAGTCGGTGTTGATTTGTGGTTGTACTAAACGAGAGAGATCAAATCCAATCATAAAGACGGGCATTTCATCATCTGGGTTGTGAGAGAAGCAACAAATGCGTATTTGGAGACGGAAGACTTAATATTGGACTCCCTTCTCTAATTTCCTTTTTTCTTTTTATATCATTTTTAGAAAATTTATATATATCACATCATATAATATCATATTATATATAATAAAATGTAGGTTTAGACGCTGTGGTTGCGCCAAGTAGTTTTACTATATTGCAGAAACTTTTACAGATTTTAAGAAAAAATAGGTATAGTTTTGATTTTGTTATTATCAACTCTTATTCTATGATTTTATCATTTTTTTGGATAAAGTTAGATTAAGTTTAACTTTGGATAACTTTAAACTTCTAAACTAATTATAATTAAAATAAAAAATTAGAGAAGAAAAGAGTTTCGGAAAGAGCATGAAAAATTATATGCAGGACCTAACTCACAGCAACAGGCTGTTTACAATGCTGTGATGGATTCAGTATTAAAAAAAAGGGGAGGGACTATTTTTTGTTTATGGACATGGAGGAATTGGAAAGACCTATCTCTACAAAACAATTATTGCCAGTCTACGTTCAAATTAAGAAACATTTAGGTTTTGGTTGTTGCATCTTCAGGAATATCTGCACTCTTACTACCCGGAGGACGTACAGCTCACTCAAGATTTCGAATACCCATAAACCCTCTAAAGAATGCAACATGTGACATCAAACATGGTACACAACTTGCAGAGTTTAGGTCTTTATCAAATCTACCATCCAAATTATTACAGGTATGTATTTCTCTTTCACTACAAAAAAAAGGGGTCTATAGCCGCGTTTCAAAAACACGGCTATAGACCCCAAAAACGTGGCTATAGCTTGGAGCCATGTTTCCTATAGCCGCGTTTACAAACACAGCCTAAATGGCGCAGCAATAGGCCTATAGCCGCGTTTTTAACCATGGCTATAGGATTATGGCCTATAGCCGTGTTTTTTAAAAATGCGACTATAGGCCAGCTTGGAGCTGCGTTTATAACCGCAGCTAAGGGTTTGGACCTATAGACGCGTTTTAAAAATGCGGCTATAGGTTTTTTTTAAAACAAAAAAAAAATTTGGGTTTTTTTTTTCTTCCAGAAAACAAAAAAAAAAAAAAAAAATTTGGGTTTTTTTTTTCCAGAAAATTCAAAATTTGAAATTCAAATAAAAAAAAAATTCAAAATTAAACGCAAATCCAAAAATTTAAAAATCAAACACAAACTCAAAAAATTCAAAATCAAACACAACATACTCACAATACAAAAACACCCAGAAAATTCAAAATCAAACACAAACCCAGAAAATTCAAAATCAAACACAACATACTTACAATACAAACACATCCAGAAAATTCAAAATCATACACAACGTGCTCCAAAATATAAGAACACAAACTCATCTAAACATAATCACAATATCAGCAACACAGTAGCACAAATTCAAGCATAGATGCAAAAAATTCAAAATCAAATATTGCTAGAATATCCACTTCATTCAAAATTTTCAATAGATCTATTGACAAATTAGTGTGCTTGAGATGAAGAAAAAAAAAAAAAGAAGCAGCAGCTCCAAAGAAACAAAGGAAAAAAAAAAAAAAAGAGTTACCCAGATGTGAAGAACGAAGAAAGAAATAGGAAAAAAAAAAAAAAANAAAAAAAAAAAATTTATCCTTAAACTTTATAAATGTTTTTTTTTTTTTTTTTTTTAAATTTGGAGAGAGAAATAGGAATAAAAACTAACTTTTTTCAATAGTTTAAGAACCCGGAAAAAAAAAATTAGGTAAAGTTTAAGATCAAAAAGTAAAATATTTTCAATAGTTCAGGGACAAAAAAAAAAAATGAAATTTTCAATAGTTATTTGAGGATGAAAAAAAAAAACTTTTAGTAAAGTTTAAGAACCAAAATTGTATTTTACTTTTCTTTCTTTTTATGTGTCTCAAATTTTATTAGATAGAAATGATATGTTTTATTCTCAAAGAAATATATATATATATATATATATAGAGAGAGAGAGAGAGAGAGAGAGAGAGAGAGAGAGAGAGAGAGAGAGAGAGGATATTTATTCTTCTTTTTCTATCTAAAAGACGAGCTCATTTTTTTGTTGTAAATGTAATTTACTTTATAAAGGTAGGAATTAAAAAAAAATTAATTGGTTTCTGTAGCTATAATTAGGAAATTGAATAAGATATGGATTTTCTATAAAAAATAATAAATGAAATTTGAATGGATGTGACCCGTAAACCACATTGTTGATCGAAAATTTTCTTTAGAATATATGATATTGATTTATTAATATTATATATAGTATTAGAATCAGAAGAATAATTATTTCTGATAGCTAATAAAGTGATGGGATTAATAAGTTTAAGGATAAAAAAAAAAAAACGTTTTAAAGTTTAGGAAAAAAAACAAACTTTTTGTAAAGTTTAGAGACTAAAATAATATTTTTCCCATGAAAGAAACATACGAAGTTACTGTAAGTCAAGAAGGTTCTAATAATATTCTACAATATAGATGAGTTTTTTAAAAAGAAAAGAAAAAGAAAGAAGTAAATTAGAGATGGTTAATTAGTATATATCTATGTTTGTTGTAGTGATGATCTTGTCAAGGCTAATTAAGCTCATGCAAGATTCAGTGCCAGTGGCGGTAGTTGAACTTGATATTGTTGATGTATCGTGAGTGAGTTATGGTTCTTCTTGTAACATAATGTAAGTCTTTTTAGATACTCTAATTCTTTTGTTTTTGACCCTATCAAAAATATCATTGGAATTACTATCACCTCTTCAAACTTGTGAACAACATCTTCTTCCAACAATTCAATTTATAAAGGGTTCAATACATGTAATTAATTTTGAATATTTGTGAAACTTTTTAAATGTTATTATAAACCTAGAAATCTAGAATTATGAAGTTTTTGTAATAAAAGAGTATTACATAAATAATTTTTTTTTAAAGAAAACTTTTGCTGATAACATGAGTGATTTGGATAATAACTTATTTGTTAGCTTCTTTTTCTCAATTTATTTAGACACAAATTTTTAAAATTTCATTAAAAAAATTAAAAATATAAAGAGGACAACAATTAACATACTAACTTCATGTCAATAAATACAATTTAGCTAACGAGAAAAATTCTTATTTTATGTATGAGTGTGTGAATGACAATTGTATATTGCATCACATGATTCAAGTACTTATTAAAAAAATTAAAAATATAAAGAGGACAAAAATTAACATACTAACTTGATGTCAATAAATAAAATTTAGCTAACGAGAAAAATTCTTATTTTATGTATGAGTGTGTGAATGACAATTGTATATTGCATCACATGATTCAAGTACTTAGACAAGGATCATTAAACAAACAAATAATTGGTATTTTATATAACATTTATTCATAATAATTGGTATTTTAAGTAAAATTTGTTCATAATGTCGTTCTGGATTAACAAAAGAAAACATACTCTTTATCACTTTGAAATGGTGGAGGAAACCAAAGATTAATAACACATTGCATTCACACAGACATTGTACGAAATTTCTATCATCTTTAGATACAGAATTTAGTAACAAATAGGCATTTTAATTTCCTAATTATGTTATATGAACTAATGTTATAGAAATTTAACATGGCAATTTTATCATACCAATTCTTTTCTACGCTTAGCCATTGGTACAGTAACTGTAGTCGCAATGATAGCTTGATTTTCTTTGCAATTTTTTTTTTCTTTCTATCACTCTTTTCCTAGTTAAATGAAAAAATTTTACTAAAGGAGTTAACTTTTAAACATTTGCTTCTAAGAAAGATTTTAGAAAAAAATATATTAAAAAAACTATTAATAAAGTTCATTTTAAGAATTTTCAAATTATTTAGGATATTTCCACACAAAAAAAAAATTTAATTTTTTTCAAAAATTTTGGGGGGGCCAAGGCCCCCCTTTCATCCTCAAGTGGCTCCGCCACTTAAGTTATGTGAAAGAAAAAAAAAAAAAAAAACTTTTTCTTATGGCCATAATAAAATCTCATAAGTCACAACAATGAACAAAATGAGTTATTAGTTTATCATGAGTACAAATCTTTTGTATCACTTTTTGTGTATCACTCTATATTTCATCAATTACAACTTGTCATGTATTGATTTTATTTTCCTCATAAAATAATTAAAGTTTAAAATTGAGTGAAATCAAGCACATGGTAAGTTATAATTGGTGAAACATAAATTGGTATACAAAAAGTGGTTTAAATTATTTGTATTTGTATTTGTATTTTTCTATCGGTAGCCGCACATATATATATATATATATATATCTATATCTGTTTTAATATATATATATATATATATAGAGAGAGAGAGAGAGAGAGAGAGAGAGGTTCTCATATTTTGTGTAAGCATTAATAGAGAAAAAGTGTAGTGCTAAATACAATAGGGTACTTTATAAAGCACTCTATTCTTTGTGAGAGAACAAAGGGTGTATTTGGGGCTTAAATTTTGTGAGAGTGCTTTTGTGCTACTATTGCAAACTCCTTATTTTATACTAGAACTTTCTCTGTCGCCACTTATGAATGTAGGTAATTGCTAAATCACGTAAATTTTATGTGTCTATTTTTCTTCTCTCTTCTTTGATCTTGTGTAAGTGGTTTAATTTCACAACAGTATTTTCTTTACAGATTCATACTTGAATACAGATTTCTTGCAAAAAAGGAAAAAAAAAAAGCATCAGTCCTAAATCTTAACCGATATAGAGTTAGAAATATATATATATATATATATATTAATTACTAAATATTTTTTAATCTTATTGTTAGATATTTTTAAGTATTTATTTTTCATATAATATTAAATATATATCAATTTAAGAACAATAGCAAATAATAAAGTGAATTCGTGACTAATATATGATGTTTAGAAATTAGAATACAAAGAAAATAATAAAATTTAAAAGAGTAAATAAAAGATAACTAGATAAGTGTTCAATATTAAAATTAAAAATAAATAAAAGGACTATTTGATTTTATATATTGAAGGAAAATTAGTGCAAATTTAGTATAAAATCTATTAAAGATTATTTCCAAGATTTAAAATAAACCCAAACTCGATTTTGATAAATGACCTATTTAAAATGTATTGAAAAATAATTATTTTGTGACTTTTATTTTGTTTATATATTGTTAATATTGAAATTAAAATGTATGTTTTCTATCTAGAAAAATAAAATAAACTTATTAATAATTTCATAGAATGCATATAATTTCAAAGTTATTGTGTGTACCTTTTTTTATAATATTTAGGTATAATTTAACTTACTTCGTTGAATAAAAAAAGATATAATAAAATATTGATTGAAAAAAATAATTGTTTATTGAATTCGGAAAAAAAACAATGATTGAAATAGATTAAAATGGTGTTTATTTTCCCAGTTTTGATTTTTGATTAAAAAAAAAAAAGTTAGTGCCTGCGGTTAAGATTAAATTGGGTTTTCTCATTGCTTTATTTATTTATTATATGAGCTAAAGGCATGATGTTTATGTTTACTAAAAGTATCTTATTATTACATTGAAATAATATGTTTATCCTTCTTTTTCTAGCAATAAAATGTTGTAAATGTGGTTTAAAAAAAACAAGTTGTTGTAAATGTAATTTTATTTAATAAAGGTAAGAATTAAGAACAATAAATTGATTGCCGTAATGATAATGAAGGAATTGAACTAGATAAGGACTTTCTTTTTTAAACTCTTCTATAAAAATAAATAAATAAATAAGAGAGAGAGAGAGAGAGAGAGAGAGAGAGAGAAGGAGAAGAAGAAGAAGAAGAAGGAGTTAAGTGAATTTGAGTCGCTTGACCCCGAATGAAAGCAAACAAAAATGGGGAAATACCAAAATAACATAGGGCCATGAATTGGTCAATAAGTTAAAAATATGTTACTTTCTCAAAAAAAAAAAAAAATTTTTTTTTTTTTTTTTTCCTTCAGTTTATTACATAATCTACTGATTTGATTAAATTCTGAGTTTTGGGAATTGGGTATCTCATAAATTTTCTTTTCATGTTCTGGGTGTCGATATATTTGAATTATGGAGAGAGACAAAAGAAGAAGAAGGGGTTAAGTGAATTTGAGTCGCTTGACCCCGAATGAAAGCAAACAAAAATGGGGAAATACCAAAATAACATAGGGCCATGAATTGATCAATAAGTTAAAAATATGTTACTTTCTCAAAAAAAAAAGAAGTCAAATTTCTGCTTTTGTATTATTAGCTTTTTTTTTTTTTTTTCCCTTCAGTTTATTACATAATCTACTAATTTGATTAAATTCTGAGTTTTGGGAATTGAGTATCTCATAAATTTTCTTTTCAAGTTCTGGGTGTCGATATATTTGAATTATGGTCAAATTGGGTGTGATTAGGGCCCTAACTAACGCTCACATTTGCAAATTTTTTTGGGATCTTTAAATTGTATGGTTTTATTAGTTATAATTATGTGACTGACATTGCAGACGATGCCTCGTCCAGGTTTGATGAAGATGGCCACTGAAGGCATGAAGAACATGAGGCCTGAAGACTTGAAAATGGCTGCAGAGCAGTTGATCTCAAATCATGCTCTAATAATTATTGATCAACGATCAATTTCATATCCGGCTCTTTACTTTATAAATTAGTTTGCTCATTTTTTATGTCAATTGAATTGATGATTGAACCTACTTGTCAATGTTTGTGAACAGCATTTTCCCCTCTTTCAAAACATTTTTTATCTTATTTAATATAGTATTTTTATATTTTCTGTGTTTTTGGATAAAAGAGATATAAAAGTAGAGTAAAATTATATACTTAACCCTATTTTTAACAGAAGTGAGTTACAAAGCTCTAACTGAGTTAACTTTAGGTGGATAAAGTGTTAAATTTCAAACTACAAATAGGCAATTTAAATTTTGACCAAACCACAAGTGGGTAAAATTTAATTTTCACTTAAAAATATGTTATAGAAGCCTAATAGTTGACAAATCTAAATGTATTTATTAATGCAAAGTTAATATATTCAGCTATAAAATAGAACTGTCAAAAATAAAATATATTCGTTTATAAAACTTTTGTAATATTCCTATCATCACTTTTAACAATTCGTTTAATTTTGAAGTTTCAGTCTTTTTAGATACATTAAAGTCATTAAGGGCAGGCAGTGATAACCTGTATGTGCAATATTAAGCTATTAACTCTTTCCCCCACAATGTTCATCATTCAATTTGTGATAAATTGATTAATCCCTTGCAGAGATTCAAATAAAAGCATTGAAGTAAAAATGAGTGGTTGGCTGCACTAGGCTATTCCCCACTCCACATACACAGTATTCTATCCAAAAAAAAAAAAATTGTCATTCCAATGAGCACACCACAACATAAATAACCCACCAAAAAGACAGCGAAATGGGAAAACCTACTCTGGACTTCTTAAGTAATTGGGTTTGTCCTACAATTATTCGTCAACATTCAAATCTACTCTCGTTTAGCGAGTCACCGCCCTCTAGTTCTCCTCAGATAGCACAGAAAGAATGCATAAACTAAGGGGGAAAAAAAAAAGTATAAAAAGGCTGTAGGAGGCTATCATTCTAATGCATCCTACCAAGATTCAAAATTGGGTACAATCAGATAATTTACAAACAAGGATGAAATCTAATCAGGACAAAGACAACTTTGTGAACTTGGTGAACCAAACTATCAGCATTGAGATTTTCCAGCCCAAAAAGAGACAGACCTGCAAGCAGAAAAAATAATCATGAATCAGTCATGGTTGATGTATGATACCCTATTTTAAGTTCCAAGCATACATTGCCTCTCCTTTTTGACGAAAAACAAATAGCAACTAGCCTTCATATCGAAGTGGAATACATTCAAGAAAAATTATTGGACACAGAAAAAGAAACCCCAAAAACTGGAATGAAAGTGACACACATGATCTTCTGAACAGTCAAACTTGTCACAACAATATCAAACCATCCAATTTATAGGCCTAAAAAATATAGCCCAAATTTGGGACACGCCTGACATATGTAAACAGGATCAGTTCAGGCAACAAGAATAATTACTTCTCATTCTTTAATGCAAGTATTTCTCTAGTGCATCAATTTACCTATCTGGCAAAATCGGTGTTGTACCCAAGATTAAACAGCATATTCCTTCGAGCCTCTGTACCCATTCGAATCTTGAACTTTCTGGCCAGGGCCTCAACTTGGTCATCACTCTCATAGTCCATCTCACGCATACAACGCCTTCTGACCTTTTTAAGTGATTCTTTTGATGGTACAAATCCAGCAGTCACCTACCCATTTACACATGCATAAGCTTTTTTTCCAGAAATGAGAAACTGAATGTTATAAACAAAAACCAAATTATAATTTATAAAAAAAAAATGCAGTTACCATCTCGTCAATCACAGAGATAGCAGCTTTTGGATCTCGGTTGATGAGATGGGCATCAACAAGCAATGAATATGACATAGCATTTGGCTTAACACCCAAACCTACTAAGTGCTCAAACACCCTCGAAGCTTCAAATGTCTGCCAAAGAACCAGAAAATTAACTCAGCAAGGTGTTTTTAACATTGTATACTGTGTGTGTTTCTCATGCATATGCCAGCCTTTGACTGTGCATCAAGGCCTTTCTGCAACACATGGGCATAAACATGGACCCCAAAGAAATATAAGTTTTCACTTGCCCCTTAATCAGAAACATACAATTTGTTAATCCTATGAAACCACCATTAACTAGCTACAAATCCTCATTCAACAAATCCTCATTCAGCAACTCAAAACTAGGCACTAGCAGATGAAGGGGAGGGCTACAACATGCATGTCTGTATGTGTCTGGGAGGAAGAGAGAGAGAGAGAGAGAGAGAGAGACTCCTACCTTCTTGAGCCTCCCAAATGCAAACATCAGAGCATTATATGAATGAATATTAGGGGTCAATCCAAAAGAGGAACCAATGGCCTCAAAAGTTTGGTAGGCACGATCAAGGTCCCATATATTTGCACAACCCAAAATTATGCAATTTAGAGCAGCAACAGACTTGTAGGGAGGATCAGCACGGCTTAAATTCTCCAGTTGAAAATACACCTGAGGAACATCATAACAAATACAGATCAGAAAGAAGCTGCAAATGAATGAGTAGACACGTAAAATATTCAGATCCTAATTTTTAAACCAAAATAAAGCACATATTGCATATAGAGCCTCTACAGGAAAAGCATACTTGAGATAAAATCCCATCAACTGTCTCTCTCTTGCTGCTACTAATAGTATTATCTTGACACAAGATTCTTGAGATACAATAAATTGGTCCTTAATGAGAAGAATTAACAAAATTAACATAATGGAATGAATCAAAGTCAAAACTGTGTGAAGCCAAGCACTAACAGTCTTCTCATGAGACTTCTAAAGTATTTGGCATGAAAAATATAGTTGGTTATCTCCTGATAAGCGAATAGCATACACACAGGAACACAGAGAGGTGCAGGAAGGGGTTGATATGAGTCATATTTTTCCTGATGCATTAATATTCAAAGGGCTTTTAACTTTATCCAAAAAAAAAGTTGGGCTTTTAGAAGGAAAGAAAACAAAAGGTCATCCCCAGTGCATGTGGCTCCCACTTCTACAAGGTTTGGGAGAGGTGATCATTAGGCAACCTTTACCAAGTATATAAAACATCCAAATTGATTATTATCATCAATTTGCAGAAACTCAACAAAAGTACAATAATGCAGATTTATCGAACTGCAGATTATAATTATGTAAAACTTTAACTAATAGATAGCCCATAAAAAGTAATGCACTACCAGAGAGTGCTTATTAATAATTCTTAAAGTTTGAAAGACATACTGAATCCAAAGTCTCAAAACCCTTTTTGGAACATGCCATGACCAATGGATTTAAAGAGGTAAAGGGAGAGAACATTTCTTCTTCTGCTTCTTTATCAGAATTTCCATAAGTTGCCTCAAATTCATTTAAAGTACTAAAAGCTCTTTGTAGATTGCCCAATGATGCAAGGGCATATATCTTCCCAATGTAAGATTCTGGGTTAGGGGCCTTGTTTTGACGCAAGGAACGTCGTAGGATTGCCCATGATGCATCCAATAGAGAAGAGCTGTAGGTTCTACCGGCAGCTCCAAGTGCTGACACAACTAATCCTTCATCTACTGAAAGCATAACAGCTGGCCTTGCTTGCTCACCCCGAGCAATCCATTTGGCCATAAATTCCAGGGCAAAGAATGCTAACTTGCTATTATCCTCTTGCATTGCAACTTCTGCAATATAGTTGCACATGTTCCAGGCAGGACAAAGAGCTTTGTTCTGATCCATTGTCTGACAACGCCAATAGAAACAGCCACATGTTAGAAACATAGGAGGATAAGTGCACTCCTACATGGAATATTCTAAGAAGTAACCATATCAGTCATGTACCTTACACCTTTCAATAATTGAGACCAATGTATCCAGCCGGCCCTGATTGACACAGCTCCGCACACATTCAGTGAACACCCTCGTTGACAACATATAACCAGATTTTAAACCCATATCTATATATTTCAAGGCAGCATCAATCTCGTCTGTTATAAATAGCATGCCAACAACTAACTCATATGACTCATCATCAGGAAGAGATTCTTTCCCTGTCTGCAGCATCCTGATAAACATTAAGTGAAGAGTGATTCATCAGAAAGTCAATGCATGTCAGCTTACACACCTATAAGTACTTATATGTGTATCAAGGATGTTATCTCTAAAGGACGAAAAGAAAGGAAATCCTTCAAGCAGTACTTTAGTAATCAAATTTTTACATGCATTTAGCCAGAAAATGTGTTCACACAATACAAAGTACAAACATTGATGCAAGCAAAGTTGGTTTAAGTTAATTAATTTAATTTTAGAGTTGAGCTATTTCTGTAAATTCATGGATATCTAGAAATGATAGCATTTATGGACCATTAGGTCTTGTTTTGGATTCTTTTATTGGGATTTTTTTGTGGGTTTTAATAACTTGGGCTTAGGAATTAACACCCATAGGGTCCAGGTCTTATAACTCCCCACCCCCCCCGACTGGTATCCAAGTCTTGTTAGTGTTAGGCTGAGTTGTCCATGTATGTATTCGGCATAAAACAAAGTTTACAAGATTTTCACCAATATGCTATTCGGGATTTTCATGATGCAAGCCTACTTTGAAATCTTCGCAACCAAACATTGATTTCCCAGCCTCACAACTCTACAGTTCATACAATAAAAACCTTTGTACGACCCATTTTATAAGCCTCCAAACCCACAAACCTGGCCTGCTACAGTTCCCAATTAGCTGTTCATAGGGCATTTACGATTTTCTTCCTTTTCTTACCTTTTTTGAGACCCAAAATACACCCCTCTCATTACTCTATGATTGAATCCTAGAAATATTTTTGATAGGTATTGAACCCTAGAAATATCCAGCACCAAATAGTATCCTGTGAACTTTAATCCTGTTTCCAGCCCCTTACAACCTCCAAACTCAAACTTCATTAGTCTCATACAAATCATAACCCAAGATATATCTGGTACCTGATGTTAAATCAGATTAGGCATCAAATCCCTTTGTTCTAATTCTATGCCAAACTTGATGCTAGACAATGCCATAAACTCCCATTTCAGGAACACCCCAAGGGACACAGCACAATGCAAAATCTAAACAAACAGCGTATAATTTTGACACAAGACAAATAGTCTTTCTGGATTACTGAAGCACAATGCAGTCACCTCCTGGAAACATCCTTGCACTCTATTGTAATAAATACTTCTGGGCTTCCAAATTGTTTGTCTGATGATTGTAATCTTTATTTATTCAATATTTATAAATAAATAAAAAATGTCCATCCTCTACATACTAACCATAAAAACCAAGTCTTAGTCCCAAAATTTTGGAGTCAAATATGGATCCTTGGAAGACTAGTCAGAGTTGGCTACATGCATTCTTTTATGTCATTCTAATCTATCCGAAATCATATTCTCTACTGAGCGACTAGTTCCTATGGGGATTCCCCTTTGTCTAATATTCATAATCACATACATTCCATCACATTACTAAACATGGAAAGAAAACTGAATTTTTATTGGCAAGTAACCGAATTTAACCTCCACCTTGCTCTTCTTACTAGACCAAAGATATGTCATTTGAGCTAGAAAACTAGAAAATCATGCAAGACAGGCATGCCCACATACAAAAATCTTCCAAACACGTTCTACATTTGTCTCACACACACAGACAAGGGGACCCACATTTCCAAATACAAAAATCACGGAATCCCACATTCAAAAAACGAATCCAAACTTAATCCAGCCCACATTTCTCACAGGCATTTCAACAAACACATAACATTACATTCCAAAATGAAACCTTTTGAAAAAAAAAAAAACAAAGAAGGACAAACCTTTCGAGCAATTTAGTCGAGGCAACAGTCTCCCTAGCCTTATACATAGCCTTGAGAACCAAATTAAACGACGCAGTGTTAGGCACAACATCGTAATCCTCCATCTGAGCCACGAGATCAAGCAACTCGGCTGCCGAAGCATTGGTCATCAAATTAGCCCTCAAGTAATGGTTGTAAAGCCCCACATCAGGCTTATTCGGCTTCCCGGCCCGATCCAAGGACCGAATCCAAAACTCAAACAGCTGCTTCATCTCGCCCCAGCGCTGCGAAGCCATCCATTCGGCGAACACGTTCATCATGCTCTCGACATCTAGGGTTTGGGAGAGAGCTTGGATGCGAGAGTTCGGGGATTGCGCGAGAAACCCCAGGGGCATGAGGGACTGAGTCAGGGATAGCGAGTTGGGCGAGTTGGCGATTGGGCTGCGCCAGTTCTCGTGGTAGAGTGGGCTCCCTGAAGCTGGGTTTGGAGGTAGAGGTGTTGCTGTTGGCGTTGGTGTTGGTGTTGGTGGTGGTGGCGAGGGCGAGTCAGAGTGAGTTGACTCGGCGAGTTGGGGTTCTTGGGAGAGAAATGTGAAGGTGGTGATGGATTTGGTGGTGGGGGATTTGAAGAGGGTTCGGGTTCGAGTTAGGATCGCCATTTGAGAAGCCATTGATGACAGAGAGAGAGACAGAGACAGAGACAGGGTTTAAGGTTTCAGTTTGTGAGTGTTTTCATTTCAATTTTCAAACCAGTTTGAGATGTTTGGTTTTTGTTTTAGGGTTTTTGAGATCTTTAGTTCTGTTCTGCGTGATTGAGTGAGAGGGACAGAATACGAGACTGAGGGAGATTATCGGATGGGGGTGATATGGTAATTTTGTGTTGGATAAGGGGGTATTTTGGATATTATGACGTGGAAATGGAGATGCAAGAACCACTTTTTTAGGCTGTGCTTAATTTTCGTAAAATATTTTTCAAAAAATAACTTATTTTTTGGAAATGTTATTTTTAAAAAAGAAAAATATTTTCAAGTGTTTTGTTGAATAATGAAAATTATTGTAAAAATATTTTCATGTATTTGGTTCTATTCTGAAAATGCTTTTTTTTTTACATATTTTTTACATTTTCTCAGGTATTTTCTCAGCATTCAAACAAATTATTATTATAAAAAATTTCAAAATCACAGCAAACTCCGGCAATCAAAAGCATAAACAAAACCAAAGAAAAAAAAATATCAAATCTGGGTTCGATCAGGTTTTGGGTTTTGGGTTCGATCGGCGATTGGATTCGATCGGCGCGGTGCGACTTGCGACGAGTTCTGGGTTCTGGGTTCGTCGGTGCGAAGGCTACGGGTTTTGGGTTCATGGCAAGATCGCGCGGCAGAGGCGAGATTGAGCGAAGGCGATCGAAGGCGAGATCGGTGCGGTGCTCGAGGTTCGCCGGCGATGTCTCCAGCGTGATCTGGGCTCCTCTTCTTCCTCTCGTGCTCTCTCTCTCTCTCTCTCTCTCTCTCTCTCTCTCTCTGTTTTTTAGAAAACGTTATTTGAAGTGAAAATAAAAAGGGAAATTTTTTTCACCCTTGACTCATGGTCAACTGAAAAGGATTTCCAGAAAATTGATTTTTTATGCGCAACCAAACACTCGAAATTACAAAAAAGCATTTCCGGAAGTGGTTTTCACCTAAAACAAACGCAGCCTTAGCTGAAACTAAAATTTTTTTGCTGAAAGATAAACCTAAAAGTTAGGTAAAATATTATAGCCGGACTCATGAATAATATCAAAAAGTGTCATGAGACTCATAAATAATAGCAAATATAAGATAAATAATAAAAGAAACTGCCCAATATAAGCCCATCCCAAACATATGGAGTGGCTTTTTTTTTTTTTTTTTTTTTTTTGTGGAAGTTTTTCTGTTTTTTGGGTCTATTGTTTTGTGATATATAAAAACGAAGTGTAGTAGAACGCCGATGATGTCCCAAGATTGCATTAAAAGCTCTTTTAGTAGGAATGTCCATTGGACAACTCATAATTTGGCCTAACGAGGCTTTGGTAATAGAATTGGAGTAATCATTAGGTACTTTCAGAGTATTATAAGTGCGTACTGCTCCCTCTCACATAATTGTAGGTCCCACTAAATGAATTTATGGTGAGACCTATAATTTATGTGAGAGGTGGGAAGTACGCATTTATGGTACTCTTAAAGTATTCAATAATTTTCCATAGAATTGAGCCTCTTTTCATTTATAATATCTTGGATTTAGTTTAACTTATAAATTGTGGAAGTGATTAGAGTAGAGTGACTTTTTTTGTCTTGGCATTACTATAAGATTATCTTAATTGCTGAATTTGAGACTGCAAGTAGAGGAACTTGTGAGCCATAATTGCTATCCCATCACTATGGGAACACTAGTGGAATTCATTATTGAACTCGAAGAGTGGGATATTTTCTAAACGCTTTCTATTTCGGGGTTCAAATGTGGTACCTTGATTTGGAAGTAAGCCCAATAACCACTACTCTAGACCAACACCCTTGATAAAAGGATTGTACACTTTCTCTAAAAGTAGTAGATATTTATTTGCTTTGCCACTTAGAAAAAGAACAAATTTTAGGTACAATACCTTAAATGTTATTCTTTAGATTCTCCACTTAAGATTGAGCCATTTGGCTATTTAACTAAAAATATACTTCAATCTCATAAGGAAAAATCCATATAACAGAATCTTAAGAAGAGAATCTAAGGAACAGCATCTAGGTACTGTACCTAAGTCTTGCCCTTAGAAAAATCATTATACCTACAAAGTACAATTTACATTCCAGTAACACTACTCATGTAAACTAATAATTGTCCTTAAAGACATACTTGGTGCGCCACCGTTTATCCTATTAAATAAGAGATAGTACTAAATAATAAATAAATAAATAAAACTGATCTTTATGTTCTTAAGGATTTCGTGAAAATTAATCAGTATTTTTCCTGATTGAATTTCAAAAACAAATTGAGATTGTTTCCTTATTATTTCTTTGGATAGTTTGCTTGGGCCTAAGTTTTGAATGGACACTTTCGGAGACATTAACAAATTTCAGAGATTCCAAGCACCAGGGCCGAAAGAACTCGCTAGGCTTCATAAGCCTGTGATGGTATGGCCTGGGCTCATTCGGTGAAACTTGTGACTAACTCACTTTTTATTTCTTTGTTCAATGATATAACTCTAAGGAAGAGTCAATTCTTAGGGATGGCTACAAGGATCTTGATTTGCTAATTCTGTATATTGGCAAGGCCTCAATCAGGTTTTGAATTTGAATACCAAACTACCTACTACGTTAGCATTGGTGGTGCTAAAAATCCATATAGCTATTTTTAGCACCACCAATACTAAAAACTAAAAAGCATGCTGCAATGGTGAAGGGAAAGTCAAAAAATTTGGCTATTGGTGAAAAAAAAATATGATTAAAAGTTATATTATTTTATTGTGTTGGTGGTGGTGGCTATTATTTATTGCAGTAAATATATTATTTTATTGTGTTATTTATATTATTTTATTATGTTGAATACTAAAATAAAACTACTGATGTTAGGTGTTTTGTAAAGTGAGATGGTAAAATAGACAAAGTAGGCTTTTGTGATGCTAAATTGCTAAATTTTTGGCACCACCAATGCTAATGCTCTAAGTGAAATAGCCTTCTAGTCATTTGGGTTAATATCCAATCTTTATGGTTGAACAATAACTTGGGCCACAGTCAAGGCTTGCAAATTTCAATGCAAGTCGAAACCTCAATGCAAATTTACTTATATTAGAGCATTCGCATTAGTCTATGCAAAATTTTTTGTCTATCTTAGCATAAAAACTCACTTTTTCTATTTTGCACAACCACTTTTCAAAACACTCCACATCAGATTATCTATTTTACACCATATTTCATTTAAAATATTAATTTTTTATTGTTCTCTCAAATAATTTCTCTCCCCTCCTCAGCCAAAAACCAACCCCAATTTGCACACATATTGCCCCTTCTAGGATAAAACGAAGACTCCAACTCTAAATCAACCTCTGTAATAGATAAAGATGCAGCCAGTTCTTATCTCAAATTCATATTGAGGATAAAGATAACTTCAGATGATGTATTTCAAATATTTGTTTTCAAATAATTTGTTGCGTACATTCTCATAGCCCTACCAACCAAAATTTCCTGCAAAACCCAAAACCCATCTCAAAAATCAAATCTTACACAAAATTTCCAACAAATCTTAAATAAAACCCAACTTCTCAAATATCGAAACCTAAAACCCATCTTTTTAAGATTCTCAAATATCAAAACCCAGCTCCTGCATTTCCAGCAAAACCCAAAACACAACAAAATTTCCAACAAATCATACCCAAAACCCAACGGTTTGAGGTTTTATACTACGAGAAAGAGAGAAATTGCAAACTCTAAAAATCACTCATACACCTAAATTACCACATTGAACTTCCACACATACCAAAACTCCATTGATGAACCAGAAAATTTTAGAAACCCAAGAATGAAGATGATAAAATATTTTAGTGTGATCTCCAACTCCAAGCCTAGAGAAGCAAAATCAAGGAGATTATCTTTCAAAGATAGGCATAGATGATTGTTGCTTAGACGAAGAAAGAGTGTGTGTGTATGTGAGACCGAGAAAGAAGAGGCTTTGGAGCTAGAGGAAAAGAGAGAGAAGTTGAGAACAGTCTAACTTGGTGAGAGAAAAAAGAATAAAAAAGTTCAAAGTGAAATGCAAAGCTACAGTAGCCGTGTAAATATACACAATTATTATAGCAACAATGAAAATTTGCACAACTTTAGTTCCACTGATGTGGCTCAATTTTTGGGTAAAATGTGTAAAATTGTCTACTTTTTCTATTTTGGAAGAATTAATCAGGATGCTTTTAGATTGACAAACTTTCTTATTTATTTTTTTCACATACAAACAATAAATAAGATTTTTTTGACAAACTCTTTTTATATTTCTTTCAATACAACAAAGAAACACAAACTAGTAACTTTAACAATTTATTACTCTAATAATTTCACAAAAGGACAATAAAAATTGGATACTGTGGTCCAAATATCATCCTTGAGAGCACCTGTCATATATAAAATATGAATAAAATTAATGACTTATAAAATAATTAAATATAAAAATTTTTAAGAATAAAATAGAACATGATAGGTAAAGAAAAATAATAAATTGCACACAAAAAATCTATAATAAACTTACAAAAAAAAAAAAACTACTTTATTTTAGTTCTAAATCTAATACCAAAAATATTCATATTTAAGAAATGTAACTTAAGTTGGAGAGTAATATTATTAATATTTTCATTTACAATAAAGAAAATTTAATATGGCTTTAGTATAAATTAAAACAGGTCAATAAAAATTCAAAATTAAAAATTTAAAAATTTGAAATATAACTATTCTATAAATGGTTTAAATAATAACTTAAAATTTAAAATAAAAGGAAATTAGGGGCGGGCTTTCTTTAGAAAAAGAAGAAGAAGAAGAAGAAATGGGTACTCGTGTAACCCTCAATCAATCCTACCCTACTTGCTCGAGTGGTCAGGTCAAATATAAGGTTTCCTATTTATTCTTGTTTTTATCCACTGAATTTGAATGAACTAATGGATTCAGTTCAGATTTTGCTAGATCTACTTTTCAATACCTTTTTTTTTTTTTTTTTTTCATTCAAACTTATATAGACCATGTCGGTTTAATGATATGGAATAATTGTTCAATACAGTTGTACTATGATGATCAATGTGGTACTCTTCTTAGATGAATAGTGGTTCATTCAGCCAAAAAAAAGAAAAGAAAAAAGAATAGTGTTTCATGCTAATTAAATTCATTGTGAGATCTACCATTTATGTGAGAGGAAAGAGCACCAACTCATTATCCTTCAAGGGTATAAAATAATTTTCACTAGGAAGAATGTAAATACTAGTTTGCATTTCCTTGAATTATTTTTGTAATATTTCATTTTTCATTTATTTTTATCATATTTTAAAAGGGAAAAAAAAAATGTAACTATATAGAAATGCATAGTTGTGGAAAGTCATACCTCTATCTTGCATCCATTCTAGAAATGGACAAGCCATTTACTGAATAGTTTTCTGACTCTTTTCTTTTTAAATCTTCATTATTGACATTACTTCCCATGAAAAATGCTGGCTTTTTAAGAGTAGGAAGTGGTGCAGTTTCATTTTTAAGCATAGAAATAACTTCTAGAATTGTAGGTCTGTCCGCCGCACTATCTTCTAAACATGAGAGAGCCACATGAATGAATCTTAGCAATTGGTGCATAGGACATGAATCTTTTAAAGTTGGATCCATTATGTCTTTCCTAGAATCTCTTTGCCACAAGTCCCATGCCTTAAATAGACATAATTTGTATCAAAACTTTGGAAAGTGAAAAAAAAAAAAAAAATTGGTGAAGAAGATAGCTAAATCTGTAATAAGCTTCAAAAACTTACATATCCTACGAGGTTTAGTTGGCCATTAACTCAGGAGACATGTAACCATAAGACAAAAACTAATGGATTAGTGGAGTTGTAAGAACAACTAATTCATCTAACTACCAAAATAAACAAGTTCTAACTTACTATGTCCTAACAACTCTATTAGTATTTGCTTCCAATCCATCACGCTTGAAAATTCTTGCCATACCAAAATCAGATATTTTGGCACACATGTTTTCGTCTAGCAAAATGTTACTAGCTTTCAAATCTCTATGTATTACTTTTAACCTTGAGTATTTGTGAAGGTAAAGTAGTCCTTGAGCAATCCCTTCAATGATATTGACTCGTATTTTTCAGTCCAATAGATAACTTTTAGCTGGATCTATCTTACAAGGAATAGTGAAGTATGATGATTTCATTATACTCGTAATTAAATTGATGATATATTCAATGCAAAATATGTAAAATTACATAAGAATAAAGTGAGAGTAATGCTAACCGAAGAGAAAGGAATCCAAACTTTTGTTGGGCATGAACTCATAAATCAACATCTTTTCCTCTCCTTGAAAGCAACATCGAAGTAGTCTAACAAGATTCATGTGTTGGAGTTTAGCTATAAGAATAAGCTCATTTTTGAACTCCACTAATCCTTGTCCTGAATTTCTTGACAACCTTTTTGCTGCTATTTCTCGCCCCTCAGGTAATACTCCCTATAGTTTATACAACATCGATTATTCAACATTGTCAATCATAAGCTAAAAACCATCTTAACTAGATTTTTTTTGGGGAAACATACCTTATAAACTGGTCCAAAACCACCTTCTCCAAGCTTACTTTCAGCTGAGAAGTTATTTGTAGCTGTTGCAATACATGCAAAGCTGAACACTTTTATATTATGTCTTGCATTTCCGTCTTTTTCAAGCTTATCTGCATCTAATAATCTATCAGGTGTTGTGAGCTCAAGTAGGTGTTCCTCTTCCCTTCTTTCAGCGTCAACTGTTTTGTTATATAATATCAAAGTATACTAGCCATTCAAAAAATTGGGCACAAAGTTTTGAACACAATGCAAAAAATAAAAATATTATTTCTGATTATATACCTCGTTGTCGATATATCCTCCATAAGCTGAAGGTTCCCAAGAAAAGCACAAGTATAGCAGTAACAATCACTGGTACAATCCATTTCTTATTTCCTTTATTTGGACAAAAGTTATAGTCGTTGTTGAACACGAAAAAGGAAAAAAAAAAAAAATGATCAAAGGGTTACAGAAGATTCCAAGATTTGATTACAAAATTCTCTAGAAGCAATAGGTATAATAACCTACTTAGCGTTGTTGTTGTTGTTGTTGTTTTTTTTTTTTTTTTTTTGGGTAAACAACCTACATACATTCAAAACCTCGTCTGCAAATTCTTCCACATGAACTTTCTCTATGAACGAACCTCATCTGCAATATCTTGGAATTCTAATAATCAACAAAAGCAACTAGTTGTTGAAGAACTAACTTTGTGGTTGCAAAGAATTAATGCTATGTTTGGATGTTGGGGGAAGGAGAGAGAGTAGAGTAGAGGGAGGGAGAGTAATTAATTATCTTGTTTTGATGTTTTTTAAGGGAGGAGGAAGGATTTGGAGGGGTTTAAACTACTTCTAACCCGTCATTTTTAATTCCTCCAAATTGGAGAGATTTGGAAGGAGAGTAGAGGATAAAAATACTTGACCAAATAAATTATCAAATTTACCCTTACCATATTAACAAAATTACAAATGAAAAAGACTAAATTATTCTCCTTCCCCTTACTTAATTTTAAAAACATCCAACAGGGTGGAGGATAACCATTCTTCTCTACTTTCCTCTTCACTACTCTCATTCCCTCTACTCTCTTCTATCTCAAAACTTCCAAACATAGCATAAGAGTTTCAGTCATTCAAGCTCAAGCAAGAAACTCTCAAAATGTAATTCTGAACACTAAGTGTAAGTTTGGATAGAGCTGAAAAGTTTTCAGCTGCGTCTAGCTTTTTTCTGTGGGTCCTATGCACTATTCACCAGACTCATAAGTACGAAATTCAGCAAAAAAAAAACTTTAAAATTGGGTCTCACAGCACTATTTACACATTTAAAAATTATTTTGCTACTATGTTTTCAGTAATAAGCGGTATCCAAATAAACTATAAGAGAAACACTCAAAGGAGAGAAATTTGGACCTCTTTGGCTAAAGGAAATTTGGCTCTTAAATTTGCTCATGTATAGCAATGTCTATCTCTCTACATAGTAAGGGTTGTTTTATATAGGGAAATTTAATTTAAACCAATGGCATGACAAAAATTTAACTCAAGTGAGAATTAAGCAAAGGTCAAGCAAACATTTGATTTAGTTTTTGATTAAAGGGAGGTCTACCAAACTCTATTCAAAGTTTGCTCAAGTGAGAATATTTTTGCTCAAACAAATCTTTAGAAGCTTGAAATTTTCAATATGCTTCTTGACTTGAATTTAATAAAAACCAAACATGATTACATTAACATCCTCATAAGACTTTGTTTTGACACAAGAATTTGGCCAATAATCTATGTAAGGTTGAATTTATTCAACCATGTGTTGGCTTTATTCCATATCAAATTTACTTGTAATTTCAACAATTAGATACCTTGTATTTAGGGGAGAATAATGTAAGGGTTGTATGTGAGAGAGTGTGAAGAAATTCAAGTGTGTGCATTCAAGAGGATTCTGGTAATTGGATCTCTTGCAATGGCAATCACCAAATGCCACACGTGTGAAGCATACAAGAAGCTGAAGGATCACGACAACTAGAGCACTACAGGACAAAAAGTACATTCTAACTTAACAGTTAACTTGCGACTCATTCCGATCACGAGAGTGAGTCACCAAAATGCTCTATTTTGCAAAAAAATGACTTTTCACATTCCTCACATACCCTACTATAAATACCTTTATACCCATGAAATGTAGAGAGCTTCCAGAGAGAATTTTGAGAGAGAAACCTTAAAGAAAACCAAGATTAACTCATCCATAATCTTAGACTTTTGATTTTCCAAATTTCTCTACTTTCAACCTCTTCATTGACATACCCTTGAGAGGTTCATTAGCCAAATCTTTATCTTACCATACCCATCTTAGTGAAGAGGTATTTTGGTACTTGGGAAGCAGTTCAGAGATGACCAATTCACTTGGTTGATGCAATGAGCTTATTGCTAGATTTGAAAAGTTAGAGAAGACATGGTTAGGCTTAACTAGTTGGTAGCAGGAACTTGGAGAGCTTAAGTACATTGGGTAGACTAGGCTTGAAGGATCTCTAACTTTATTCTTTAGTGGATCATTTTACTGCTTAGAGGGCGGCGGAGAGATTTTTCGCCAAGTTCTTCAGTTTCCTTTACAATAACACATGCCGGTGTTATCTTTGTATTTGTATCTCTCTAACCCTTAATCTTACCTTTTAATTGCTACTGTGTTGTGATTAATTATGGTGTAGAGTTGTTTATTTGTTTGGGTTTTTGTTTGTACCTATTATTCCGCACATATATTGTTTGGGTATAAGCTTGTGTTGGTTTAATTTGAAATTGAGGGTCTAAACATTTATCAGTGTTTGTACCTATTTTCCAGCTTTCCTCCGCTTTTCGTTCTTCAGCTCTTTCTTCAGATTTCTCTCTCTCAGCATTTAAGTGTCTATGTTTGTTTGTTCCTTTCCATTTGCATTTTTAAAGCTTTTTTTTCTTAGTTTTGTGTGGCCACGTGAAGAGGTAGAGGAGTTCTACAACCAAGAAAAGAAAAACTAATGTGATAAGACTTATCTTGGAAAGTGAGAGTGAAAAAAAGATTTTAAAAATAATAATAAGAGATACCAAAGATAGTGGAAAAGAATAAAAACTAAAAAAATTAGTAACAAATGTTGGCAGGTATACCGTATACTTTGGCTTGTACATGTACAACAACTTCAGATTTGAGTAAAAAAGAGATCTAGAATTAACCTTATAATTTTTTTTTAAATGTCTAGTCAACTAAACAAAAATTCACATTTATTGTTAGTTATATATATATATATATATTAAATATATAAAATAGCAGTAAACCCAAAACGGTACACCGGTATTGACCAGTATCCGAAATATATCGTACCAGTGGTCAAACCGATACAGCTTCCGGTACGGTATTGACTTCCTTGGTGTGGATGGAGCGATCAACAATATAAGAGTTTTCTTTGTGTCTATGAGGTGGAGTCATTTGAGAGAAGCATAGAGCTCTCAAAAGAGAGGGAGAAATTAGGTAAAAGTTANTATTTTCCCCACTGTTTCAATTTTAATGATATGATTTATTTATGTTAACCTAAATCTAAATAATTTACCTAAATTAATCACTTGGCTAAATAACTAGGTTAATCTATTTGTGTTTAAGGGGTCTAAAAACGTACAAGTGGTATCAGAGTAGGTTAGCTCTAGTGTTTAGATCCTTTGATTTAAGAGTTGATCCTTGACCCCTGTTGTCATAGAACACGGTCACTCTCTTGTGATCTCACCTCACTTTGATGAGAATAACTATGCCTACTGGAAAGTAAAGATGAAAACATTCCTGAAATCTATTGATGAGAGAATCTGGAACTCCGTTGAATACGGATGGGAGAAGCCCACTACTCTAGTGAGTGAATGGCAAACTTCTTAGAAAGAAGCAGCCACTTTTAATAGCAAAACCATGAATGCTATTTTCAATGCTATTTCTATAGAGGAATTTAAGAGAATCTCTAATGTTGAGATTGCTCATACTGCTTGGAATATTCTCCAAACTGTGCATGAAGGCACAAAGGCAGTTAAGATTAACAAATTGCAGCAGTTAACTTCTAGATTTGAAAGTATTAGAATATTTGATGATGAAAGTTTTGATGAATTTTATGCTAAATTGAATGATATTATTAACTTTGTTTATAATTTGGGTGAAATCTTTGACTAACCTAAAATTGTTAAAAAGATATTTAAATCTTTGACTGAGGACTTAAGACCCAAAGTGACTGTCATAATTGAATGCAAAGATGTGGATTCCATCATTGTTAATGAACTTGTAGGATCTCTCCAATCCTATGAGTTAGACCTACCCAAGACAAGCAAATCTAAATCAATGGCTCTTAAGTCTGTTGATGATGCTGATGTGAATGGATTTGATGACAAACTCTCTACTACAGAGATTGCTTACCTTGCCAAGAACTTTAAAAATTCTCTTAGGAACAATAACAGAAAGGCAAGAGGTAAAAACAATGCTGAACCTAGAAATTTTAGGAGGAATGAACCCACTAAGGTGAACAATAATAAAAACCTTAAAGAGAAAGTAGGTCAAACCTCTAATAATTCTATGGGTCAATAATGTTTTGGTTGTCAAGGGTATGGTCATGTGAAATCAGAATATCCTACATTTTTGAGATCAAAGGGTAAGACTATGGCTGTAACCCTTAGTGATGATGAAATTTCTAATAATGAGTGTAGTAGTGATGAGGATGGAAACTTCATTACTTTCACAGCTACTGCTGTAGTTGATGAAGGTATTGTTGTTGATGAGAACCCTTCTGATGGGGAATTCTCTGAGAATGCTGATTTGCAAGAAGCTTATAATAAGCTTTGTAAGGTTACTACAAAGGATGCTATGATGTTAATTTAGGCTAACAGAAAATTGCTTCTTTTGAACTTGATAAGAAGAATTTGCTCTTGAAATTGTTTGATGCTGATAGATTGCTTGATAAGGTGAAGACTGAGAACTTGTTATTGCTTGATAAAGTTAAAAATTTAGAACTTGAATTATTTGTTGCTAGAGAACAAACAAATAGGTCTGCTAGTTCCAAACTTGAACACATGTTGAGTATTCAGAAGTCTCCCTTAGACAAAATTAGTTTAGGTTTTGAAGATAGCATCTCTGTGCTTAAGAATCATTCCACAAACTTTGTTTCTTTTTCTGAGCCTCCTGTGAGTGAGATTGTCAAACTAGCAGAAGTTATGCATCCTAGGAAGATTAGGGTTGATCTTCAAGAGTTTAAACCTAAGACTCCTAACCCTCCTAAGGACAAGTTGCATGATAGACCTGCATGAGTTTGTCATTTTTGTGGAAAGTTTGGACACATTCGTCCAAACTGTTTCAAGTTGCAAGCTGCTAAGCGAGCAAATTAACCAAAAGTACCTGTGTCTTAAGCACAAGATCCTATGGTACTTATTGGTGAGTTGGAAAATGCTTTAAACCTTTATTCCAATTCTGGAGTTGCATAGCATTCTAATATAAATAATAACTTCAATACAAGAGTTGCATCTAAAAAGTTTTAGATGCAAAAGACTCAATCTAATTGAGTATTTTTGACATGATCCTTGTGCTTCATCTCTCTATTCTTTGTGACCATTCTTCTTTGTTGTTTTTGTTTTTGTTTTGTTGCTTTTTTTGTTTTGCTTTTTTGTTTTTGTTTTTTTTTTTATAGGATTTGCATTGCATAACATTCATGTATTCCACACTAGGATGTTTTTGTTATTCTTTTCAAAAATTAAAAAAAAAAAAAAAGAGGAAAATGGAAGAAAAATGTGTTTTGCATTAATTTTTCTTAGATTTGAAATCAAGGTTGGCTATAGTATTTTTACATAACATGTTTATATACTTTGTTTAGTTTGGATGAGCTTATTTTATTGCACTTTACTAGTTTGAGCTTTGTAGTGCATGTTGTGTAGGAGTTGTTTATAATTTTTGATCACATGATCTTGATCTTGAAGTTATATGCCTTTGATTGTTGAACTTGAACTTAATGGGAAAGGCATAAATAACCATCTCACCACTGTTTACTAGCCAATCATGAACATCTTAGTACATATCATAAGATTTTGTGCTTGAGAAAGTGTAGCACATGCACAAAAAGAACATAAGATGTAGTCTCGGATTAAATGCTAAAATTGGTGTGTACATTATTGGGCTATAATAACTATACAATCAAATAAAATTGGTGTGTATATTATCTTGGCTATTTTAATAAGTTTCAATCAAATAAAATTGGTGTGTACATTATGAGGCAAATCAAGAAATTTACATGATTGTAAATTTTTATTCTAGGAGATGTGAGAGTTATATGATGTAACTCTTTTAAGTGATAGTCTCTTTCAAATTTATGTGATGAATTTTGTAGAAAGTGTGATTGATCACTATTTACTTATCACCTCTCATGTATCTCATGTTTTTGCTAGTAGTATACACTACACAAGTTACTCTTTGCTAAACTTGGTACATTATATTGTGTGTGATCTTGTTGTGGCCATCCAAGATTAAAAATTCCTTAATTTTAATGCAAAATGTGTTTAAAGTTTGAGATTTGAGGACAAATTGATTGAAAATTTTGTTTTTGGGAGATCTGGGTTAAATACAAGTGTTTTTGAAAAACTTTTAATCTCATACTCATGCATTTCATTCATGAAATACTATGCTTTGAGGAGTTTCTGCATAAAATTACTCTATTTTTCAAAAATTTAATTTTTCCAGATTTTTGATCAATCAAACCTGTTGCATGACTAATCGAAATTACGATTAAAATTTTGGTTTGAATCTGCCTAGCTCGATCGTTGCTAGATTGATCGAATGTAATTTTTGATCGATCACATCTATTTTTCGACCAATTGGAAATTGTTCAAAGATTTTTTTTTTTTTTTTTTTTTTTTTTTTAACATGAGTTTTTCACGTGTTCTTCACTGTTCAAAATTTTTCAAAAGCTCTTTCTCTCTCTCTTCAACTAATCCAGATTCAAAGACAAATTTTTTGTCATTTTCCCTCAATTTCTCTCAGAGGTTTTTGTCATCTAGCATCGGTATGACCCTTTTACCCTTTCTTTTTTTATTTAATTTCATTTTTCATGCATTTAAGGGAAAATTTCGAACCTATAGAAATCTGGGGGTTTTGATTGTTTCTTTCAAAATTGATTAATGGGTTTTTGTTGTGGGATGATATTAACATGATCTTTGTGGTTCAATTTAATCAATTTGATGAATTGGAAAAAATTGAAATTTCTAGGGCTTGAAACTACCTGAATTGGGGATTTTGTTCAATTAAGCATAATTTGATGAAATTGGCTAGTGTTATTGTTTCATTTTATCATTATATACTGTTATCTAACTTGTGTAATGATAAATTGGTCAATTTGTTGGGATTTTTGAAAGTGGGTTTTCAAAATTTGAGGTTTTTGATATAAACTCTATGTTCAAGCCAAATTATGTGTTTTTAAAGAAAAATTAAACTATTCTCACTGCATTAGAATATGCATCATGTGTAAATATTTTTCATGCATCATATAGATTTTTATTTTCTATTGTTTTTGCTCTAATTATGTTTGATGCAGCCTGCCTTTGGGTTTTTTTCTTGTTTTTTTTTTTTGTCTTTTGTCTCTTTCTTGTCTATCCTTTCTAATCTTTAGCTTCATGGTTAGGAAGAATAGAGCCCATGGGACATCATTCACTTCCTCTGCTCCTTATTTTGATAGTGAGAGGTTTTTGAGTGAGAAAAACCAGGAAACTTATGAGAAGCTAAATATTCTTAGGAATGTGTGGGCTGAAAGAAAGGTAGTTTTAGATGAGCTTGACACAGAGATTAGGAAAAACTTTGAGCGTAGGGGCTGGTTGCCTTTGCTAGATGTAGACCATCCTCCTCCGGCTACCTTGATCAGAGAGTTCTACTCGAACCTCTCTGTCCACTCCAATGATTTCAACACTCAGTTTGTGAGAAGTTGAATACAGGGTGAAGAGTATGTCATTTCTTCTATGATAGTGGCCTTTGCTCTTGGGGTGCCTAAGGTCCAGCATCCCGTTTATCCTTATGATGAGTCCCCTCCACTTGATGACATTATGTCATATCTTACTGGATCTTCTATCTAGTGGGGTTCTGATTCTCGGATCACCTCTCATGAGTTAATCAAGATTCATTATCTATTTTTTCGGATTTTTTACCATTCTATCTGACTCATCTCTCTTTTGCACACTATTCCTATCGAGAGATGTGCATTTTTGTATGCTTTTGTCACAGATGCTCCTATGAGTTTTCCTTATCTTTTCATTCGTTCTTTGGTTGAGGTTCATAAGAGTAGTTTTTCTGCTCATGCTCTTTTCATTTCGGTTTTTATTCATCGGATTTGTTGCATTTAGGTTTAGATGAGTTTCTTGCTTCTGAGCTCGTACATATCATAGCTCCTATAGGTGCCACCTTCCTTAGGCAAAAGGTTGCTCAGATGCAAGCTAGCTCTAAACGCCCTAGAGTTAAGTCTTCTTCGGGTGTTGCACCTCCTCCTCCTCTTCCTTCTTTAGGTGATCCGGCTGCTGATGCGTTTGTAGATTTGATTGCTGCTGCTGCTCCTCCTCCTTCTACTTCGAATGATTCTAGCATTCGTCGTATAATGTTGGACACTGTCATGACCGTTTAAGCGGCTCATGGTTAGCTTTTGTTGGATGTTCTCACGTAGCTACAGGCTTTGCGTGTAGAGTTGGCGAGTTTTAGACGATCACCTCTCCGACCTCCTTTTAATGATGAGTCTTGATTACCCTTTGGCAATTCGTTACAAAAAGGGGGAGTACATATGGATGGAGATAGGGGGAGATTTTTGTTGTTTTGGAGCTTTAGATTGTATCTAGGTGCTTTACTTTGTACTTATTTTTTGGCTCATGATGTATTTATTTTGATGTCTTTATTTTTGATGAGTTGTATATGATCGGGGGAGACATCTAGTTTTTATTTTTGTTTCTTGTTTCACATTGTGCTACATTGATTATTGATTTATATTTATGAGGTTATTTATGATATATGTCTTTTATTTTATGTTATGTGAAATCAAGAATTTATTTTGTTGTATTTTCCACATATGCGTTTATGTGTTAGTTAAGTATTATAGGAATATACAGGTTGATTCAGTCGTGCTGCTGTCTACACTTGCAATTGATAGATAGTAGTTGGGGTGAATTATTTTTTGTTAGGCAATTTTTATTGTAATGGGCTGTTTTTGTAACTTTGAGCATTTTTTTTATTATTATGTGTTTTGTCACGGATTGTCAAATGAAGAGTTTGTTAGGTTCAAAGGATTTATGATCTAAATATATTAGAACTTCAATGTTTAATGTTGACAAATCATAATCAAAACTTAGAGTCTAGAATTAGGCTGCTCAAAGTGTGTTTATGTGTAAAGTTGGAATTGAGTGTACTACAAGATTTATTATGTAAATTTGCAAGGCTCGATCAATCGAAAATTAGACTCAATCGATCAAAACTCGTGCAAATTGTTTTTCTGCAGAATTTTCCAACTCAACCTAAGCCTATATGACGTGTAGGTATTTTATGTTTTACCTTAAGTATAAAAGGAAAAACCCTATCCACGTTTTATAGTTGTTGTTTTTGCTATGTGTATGAATCTTTTGTGAGATCTAGAGGTATTTGCCTTCATACATACTTAGGGTTTCTAATCTCAAGATTGATGTCAAGTGCTTGGTGATTATCTCAGTTGCTACATAAAGAGCTTAAAGAAAAACACAAGTGGGAGTACTTGTGGTTGTTGTGAATCTAAGAAAGAAGTAGTCCGTGGATTCGGAGTTGTCATGTGGTCGTGGTAGTAAGTTTTTTACTCGAGGTAGCAATAGGATGTTAGTAGTCTAAGTTGCTATTGAGTAAATTTCAATTCTTTCATAGTGGATCTGTTTTACCTTGAGGATAGATAAGTTAAATCCTCCCTAGGTTTTTTACTGGTTTGGTTTTCCTGAGTTATCATATTGTTGTGTTGTTTATTTTCCACACTGTTTCAATGATATTATTTATCTGTGTTAACCTAGATCTGAATAATTTACCTAAGTTAATCACTTGACTAAATAACTAGGTTAACCTGTTTGTGTTTAAGGGATCTAAAAACGTACAGAGTGGGTTTTACCTCCACCCTAAGCCAACTGTGAATAAGCCCAATAATCACTAGATCACCACCCCTAATTAAAGGATTGTACACTTTCTCCAAAAGTGGCAAATATTTATTTGCTTTGCCACTTTAAAAAAATTATTTTGCCTACAATGTTTACTTTACATTCCACTATTTATGTAAACTGATAATTGGCCTTAAAGATATACTTGACGTAAATGCTATATCCTTTTAAATAAGAGATAATAAATACTAAAGAGATAAAACTGATATTTAACTGATCTTTAAATTTCAAAAAGCAAATAGAGATTATGTCTCCTTATTCTTTCTATGGATAGTTTGATTGGGCCTAAGTTTTGAATGGACAGTTTTGGAGACATTTATAAATTTCAGAGAGCTCCAAGCACCAGGGCCAAAGAACTCGCTAAGCTTCATAAGCCTATGATGGTACAGGTTGGGCTCATTTGGTGCAACTTGTGACTAATTCACTTTTTATTTCTTTGTTCAATGATATAATTCTGTAGGAAGAGTCTAGTCTACAGAGCTGGCTACAAGGATCTTGATTTGCAAATTCTGAAAATTGGCAGATGGCAAGGCCTCAATCAGGTTTTGGATTTGGATACCAAACTACCTACTTGTTAGTGAAACAGCTTTCTAGCCATTTGGGCTAATATCCAATCTTTATGGTTGAATAGTAACTTAGGCCTGTCAAGGCTTGAAATGCAAAGTCAAAACCTCAATGCAAATTTGCCTATATTAGATGGACAAAGTTCCAGTTTAGTGCACTAAATAACACACGAGAACGACACTTGATCATCTTTGGACACATAACGTATTTGTATCATGTTCAACACAAAATAAGAGCAACACATGATTATATTTAGACACATGTCGTGTCCATGTCATATTCAGTGTTTTAGTGTATTGGACGCAAGTCAAGCCCTTCTTATCTCAAAAATGAGAAAAATGGATTCGAAACATTTTTTTTATTGTTCGATCACATATATAACATGCATGTAAATCTTACACTTCTCACCAAAATGCACCAACTTACTAACTACTCTTAAGTGGGTTAAACAAGTACCAATAGGATTAGAGCATGTCTCTCATGATTAAATTCATCATTTTTTAAATAGCTTCAATTTCTGGATTTAGTGATAATTTATCAATAAAATTAGAGCATGTCTCTCATGTTAAGTATCAATAGGAGATTTTAGAAGCAGAACAATAGTTATTTTTATTTTATTTTTTGCTAAATCAATAGTTAAATTATTTGAATTCCCCATTTGAAGTGTTGGAATAATGATTAAACGACTAATTTATATTTGTCTAAAAAACAGGCAACATTTCCCATCAAGTATACCCATTGTATTTGCCTAGAGGATTGAATTAAGCTCACATGTATTGTATGTGAAACAAACCAATTAGTCCTATTATATTTAAATTCATAATTTAGATCACCATAGCAAGTGGCATTCGCTGTATGGTAGGACCAAAGAACTTTGTACAAAAGCAAAGAATTCAAGACAAAATGTGCACAATAATCAAACCCTTGCAAGATTAATCCACACATTATTAGATGATGGGGCATGTGTTTTAGTTAGGATGTCTTTAAGGCTGTGTTTGTTTTGGCTTCAAATGGTTTCCGGAAATCATTTTCCGTAAAATAGGCCGTTTGGGTGCGCGAGGAAAATTGGGTCAAACAGAAAATCATTTCCGTTGACCGAAAATAAGCCTTCTGATTACGGAAAACCAATTCCGTTTCTATTTTACCTTCAATTCACTTCCGGAAAAGAGAGAAAGAGAGAGAGAAAGAAAGACCAGACGCGCAACAGGGAGAAAGAGAGAGAGAAAGGACTCAGACGCCACTCAGACCGCCGTCGTCGTCCCCTCCACGTGACGGTGAGAGAGACCGATCGCACCCAGATCGATCGCACCCCACCGAAGACCGATCCACCAAACCGATCGCTCTTCGACGTCGCCTGCGAACCCGAGCTCCAGTCCGACGATCGCACGCACAAATCGCCTGGTCTCGTCGATCGCAGCACCCGCGCGATCACACCGGCCGCTCGATCTCGCCTCGCTCGATCTCGTCGTTTCCCATGACCGATCTCATCGCCCATGACCGATCTCTCCCTTTCCATCCATTTTTGATCACTCGCTCGTCCTCGCTCTCTCAGTTTGACCGAATGTGGATTTGATCGAAGTTGTTGTGATTTTTGTTTTTTGAAGTTTATACGTTGAAATTTCTATTATAAAATTTGTTTGGGAACTGAGAAAATGGGTAAGAAAATGTGAGAAAGTGTAGGAAAATAGCATTTTCAGTATGCAACCAAACACATGAAAATATTTTCTAGAAAATTTTTCATAATGCAGCCAAACACTTAGAAAATATTTTCCTTTCCCGAAAATACCATTTCCGGAAAATATCTATTTTCCGGAAAATATTTTACGGCAACCAAACACAGCCTAAAAAATGATATTATTTACACTTCTTATTTTTGCCTAGATTTTCATAACATATTGAACCCACCGGCCAACACTAAATTATGTAGCAAGAAAGTTTGAATAAGCTAGAAAATTTAGTTGCAGCAACAGTCTCCTTACCCTTATACATAGCCTTGGGAACCAAATTAAATGACGAGGTGTTAGGCACAACATCATAATCCTCCATCTGAGCCACGAGATCAAGCAACTCGGCCGCCAAAGCATTGGTCATCAAATTAGCTCTTAAGTAATTGTTGTAAAGCCCCACATTGGGCTTATTCGGCTTCTCGGCCCGATCCAAGGACTAAATCCAAAACTCAAACAACTGCTTCATCTCGCCTCAGCGTAGCGAAGCCATCCAATCAGCAAACACATTCATAATGCTCTCGACATCTAGGGTTTGTGAGAGAGCTTGGATGCGAGAGTTCGGGGATTGCGCGGGTTGGGCGAGTTGCCGATTGGGCTGCGCTAGTTCTCGTTGTAGAGTGGGCTACCTGAAGCTGGGTTTGGAGGTAGAGGTGTAGTTGCTGTTGGT
The DNA here is from genome assembly GCF_002906115.3 of Quercus suber. Taxonomy (NCBI): domain Eukaryota; kingdom Viridiplantae; phylum Streptophyta; class Magnoliopsida; order Fagales; family Fagaceae; genus Quercus; species Quercus suber. The sequence goes on along the minus strand of NW_027069495.1, from coordinate 1,126,147 downwards.
GGTGGTGGTGGTGGTGGTGATGGCGGTGGCAAGGGCGAATCAAAGTGAGTTGACTCGGCGAGTTGGGGTTCTTGGGAGAGAAATGTGAAGGTGGTGAAGGATTTGGTGGCGGGGGATTTGAAGAGGGTTCGGGTTCGAGTTAGGATCGCCATTTGAGAAGCCATTGATGAGAGACAGAGACAAAGACGGGGTTTAAGTTTTCAGTTTGTGAGTGTTTTCATTTCTGTTTGGTTTTTGTTTTAGGGTTTTTTAGAGTTCTTTAGTTCTGTTCTATGTGAGTGAGACTGTGAGTGGGAGTGACAAAGAGAGAGAGACTGAGAGAGATTATCGGATGGGGGTGATATGGTAATTTTGTATGGGATAAGGGGTATTTTGGATATTATGTGGAAATGGAGAGTCCATTTGGAAAATCTTATTTAGCTAAAATGAAAATTTCTTAAAGAAAGATAAATCTAAAAGTTAGCTGAAATAGTACAGTGAGATTCATAAATAGTATCAAATAGTGCCATGAGACCCATGGGCATATCATTTCTCGACCCATGAATAATAGCAAAAATAAAATAAACTAGCATTATGTGTGCACTACTTAATCAAAATTCATATGTAAATAGTTTTTTTTTTTTTTTTAATTTACTTAAAATTAGATAATAGAATGGATAATAAAAATAAATAAATATTTTACTTCTAAGTTATATAATAAATTCATATTGTGTGAAACCAAGTTATTATGAAATGCATNCTAATGCTAAGGTTACTTTTTTGCCTCAATAATAACAACCAGTAATGACCTGCCACTTAAGATTTGTTGTAAAAATGTTGTGAAAATATTATGGACATATCGTTTCTCTAAATTTGCATCAATTTCATTACGTTTCCAAAACAATCTAGTAAAATAGCATATTGAGTCTCTTAGACTCGAGTTCAAGATAGCAACTCGAGCCTACAAGACTCGAATTCTATGTGTTGGCAGAGCTAAGATGGATTTAAAATTCAAGTAAAACTCGAGTTTTAAACACTCAAGTTCCTTTTCTTCCTTTGTTCTCCCTATTCTCTCATTTTCTCCTTGTACCTCACCCACAAATTCATAATATCTTGGCACCGAAGCAAAAACTCAAACCCATAAATCATGATCTCAGCACCAAAGTAGCTCCCTTAGCTTGGGTTTGTTGATCTCGACACTAGAGCGGCTTATGTTTGTTGTTTCTCTCTGGTATTGTTGCCTGGTTTTGTTGTCTCTAAAATTGGGTTTGGGGTTTTAAGAGTTAGAGAGATCAATTAGATGTAAGACTACTACCTAAGGTAGTGGTGGTGATCGAAGAATGATAGCCATTGAGATTTGGCCATGGTAGTCTGAAGAGAACAAAGAGAACATGGACTAAGGGGAAAAAGAGAAAAGAAAAAAAAGGAACTTGAGTATCTAAAACTCGAGTTCCACATGGATTTTAAATCCACCTTAGCTTTGCCAGTGCATAGAAATCAAGCCTCTTAGACTTAAGTTGCTACAATGAACTTAAATCTAAGAGACTCGAGATGCTATTTTCCCAAATTGTTTTGGAAACGTGACCACTAATGAAATTGTGTGGCAAAATCATGCTAATCTGAAAATTTCCATAGATAAATAAACTAGTGAATGTGAAAAGAACCGAGAATTGTTTTATACTTTACAAAAGTACAAAATCAAGTTCCAAAAAAAAAAAAAAAAGGAGTTTCATTTTTTTTTTTTTGACCCATCAATCCACTTGATTTGACCCAACTCAGGCAGGTCCATTAAGTGAGTTGTGTCAGGTTGGGTGGGCTAAATAAATAATTTAGTAGGTCGGGTTGAATAGTGGTTTGATATATTTCTAACCTGTCACTAAAAGTGTGCTTGGATCAAGTTGCATCAGTTCAGGTTTGGGCTCAAATGGGACTCAACTCAATGGAGTTAGGTGGTAGAAAAATGCACATATCGCATACTGAAGTGGAGATTGGATTGGATTGAATTAGTTGTTAAGTGTGGTGGATCGGGTTTTAGTTGAAATTGAAGTGACAAATTTTGGTGGAGAGCTGAGTAGAGATGGCAAATCTGAGCGAAGCTATGCACAATGAAGGGAGATCTAGCCATGATGAAGATATATTTGAGCTCACGAGGGAGATTTGATCACAGAGAAGATAGATTGAGCCATGGCGAAGGAGATGGCAGTTGGGTTGGTTTAGATTGAGTTTTGGAGTGGTAGAACTGCCACTCGACCAAGAGTAGTCGGGTTTTGGATGGAAGCACCCATCGCCAACTACTAAGGCATCGAGTCGGCCGACAATTGGCTCAGGTTTGGTAAGTTACATCAAGTGGGTAAGGTGATGGGTTTTGGTGGGCATGCCTGCCTTACATACACACTCACTTTATTTTTATCTTCTATCCCATCTCTTGCTCTTTCTTTTTATTTTTCTATTTTCACATTTCTCTTCCTTAATAAATTGCAGCATCTCTCTCTAAGATTTTATTATTATTACTTTATGTACACATTTAATTTCAGATTATGAGATGTTCTTATTTTCAATGTGATAAAATTTAAGTAATTATAATAAAAATAATGTTATATTTTTAATAAAAATTGCATTTTTTCAATTTTCTTTTCGTATTTGAGAGAAAGTAAAATTATCAAAATTAATATAAATAAGAAAATTTAAAAAATACTCCTTCCATCCTATTTTGTTTGTCCTGTTTGAAAAGTCAAACTTTTTAAGGAAACATCATTTATTATCTTGTCTACCTTTTAAAAATGTATAAGTTTTCAAAATTATCCTTAAATGAATTTATCAAAAAATTGAAATAGTAAATTAATATGGGTATAATAGGAACATTAGTAAATTAATGACTTTATTTTTAGAAATAGGATAATATTTTGGGACATCTCAAAATGGAATAGAAGACAAACAAAATGAGAGGGAGAGAGTAATTTATTAATAAATGTTTTTAGCACATACGTTAACAAAATCTTTTTTATATATAAAAAGTAAAAGATACACAAAAATCATTTTAATTTAAAATTATAAATTAAAGGATTATTCGTGTATTAAACTCCAACGACAATGAAATCATTGCGGATTTTGATTTATAACGAGATGTACCCGTCCCTCATTTCGAAGTAAGACACTTTAATTTTACGCAAGCCTAATGACTCCAATTAAAGATCAGTATTCATTATATATATATATATATATATATATATATATCTTCTTCTCTTTTTTTTTTCTTTTTTTTGTATGTAGTGTTATGTTTTTTTTTTTTTAATTAGACATGATTTTTTTTCCTGGACATAATTTTTATTGTTTAATAAATTTGGGTGATTTTTTTTTAATTGCTTTTTTTTTTTTAATTGTGCATCATTTTTTAATAAGGGTATATGAGTAAATTTATACAAACTCACTTTTTTCATCCTTCCACTTTTTCACTCTCAACCAAACAAAAATGAGGAAAATTAAAATCTCTTCTATCCTCCCACTTTTCTATACTCCCACTTTTCCACCCCTCTAACCAAACACACCCTTAGGTAACTTGTGGAATAAAGTCAATTTGTGAATAATTAGGTGTGTTATTAGAATTATTCAAATTTTCTATTTGCTTGGAAGTTTCTTGTTTGATTTTGTTAAAAGATTGACTTATTATTAATTAAAAAAAAAAAAGAAAAAAGAGTGACCTTACATCAATGAAGGACAAAATCGAAAAGTAGTAACAACTTTGCATATTTGTTTTATTGTGAGTGGGCAATGCACCATCACTGCTATTGCTATGGCTATGTATAGCACGTGTGTCCGTGACTACAACAAAAGTCACTGATTACAACAAAAAAAGTAGTGCACGAAACCCCACCCCCTTTCTGTTCTCATCTTCTTACTCTCATGTAGCGTTTGGTACGGGGGAATCCACATTACTCCTGGCATCCAGATTCCTAGGAATGTGATTCCTAGGAATCACATTCCTAAGAATGTAGCTATTCCTATGTTTGGTTTATTCCCAGGAATCTTAAATGAATTATTTATTTTTCTCATTCTATCCTTAGATTTGAATGTGAACTACCAAGTCATTTTAAAAAAAAAAAGGGTTAAAATTGTCAACCTAGGAATGTGAACTACCTAGGAATGTGATTTTTTTTAATTGCTTTTTTTTTTTTTAATTGTGCATCATTTTTTAATAAGGGTATATGAGTAAATTTATACAAACTCACTTTTTTCATCCTTCCACTTTTTCACTCTCAACCAAACAAAAATGAGGAAAATTAAAATCTCTTCTATCCTCCCACTTTTCTATACTCCCACTTTTCCACCCCTCTAACCAAACACACCCTTAGGTAACTTGTGGAATAAAGTCAATTTGTGAATAATTAGGTGTGTTATTAGAATTATTCAAATTTTCTGTTTGCTTGGAAGTTTCTTGTTTGATTTTGTTAAAAGATTGACTTATTATTAATTAAAAAAAAAAAAGAAAAAAGAGTGACCTTACATCGGTGAAGGACAAAATCGAAAAGTAGTAACAACTTTGCATATTTGTTTTATTGTGAGTGGGCAATGCACCATCACTGCTGTTGCTATGGCTATGTATAGCACGTGTGTCCGTGACTACAACAAAAGTCACTGATTACAACAAAAAAAGTAGTGCACGAAACCCCACCCCCTTTCTGTTCTCATCTTCTTACTCTCATGTAGCGTTTGGTACGGGGGAATCCACATTACTCCTGGCATCCAGATTCCTAGGAATGTGATTCCTAGGAATCACATTCCTAAGAATGTAGCTATTCCTATGTTTGGTTTATTCCCAGGAATCTTAAATGAATTATTTATTTTTCTCATTCTATCCTTAGATTTGAATGTGAACTCCCAAGTCATTTTAAAAAAAAAGGGGTTAAAATTGTCAATTTATAAAAAATACAATATCCTTTAAGCTTGGGAATCTTAATTCCCATCTGTTTTAAAGGGAATCTACATTCCCACTGAGAGAGGTTTAAGGGGGGAATCCAGATTCCCCTAGCATCTGATTCCCTTGCATGATTTGCAACCAAACATGGGAATCTTTAAACATTCCTAGGAATTCTAAAACATTATCCTGTACCAAACGCCACATCACAGTCTTCCATATGCCTGTTGAAGTAGTTGGCTGTTGATGCCTCGAATAGGAGGGCTACTTGCGCACGACTCTAATACAAAATGAATTGTTTGACCGTGATTGCCGGTCCCTCTGTCTCACTCACACTTTGTGTCAGTCGAAATAGACAAGAAATGCATGCATTGTCAATTTAGCCACGTAACAGCAATTACATCAATTTATGTAAAAATTTTCGTCTATTTTACAAAAAAAAAAAAAAAAACTTACTTTTTTATTATACACTTCTATTTTTGGAAGTCTCTCCAATTGAGCTCTGAATTGAAACAGCTCCGCTTCAAGCTTCTTAGTCATTTTAGCCAAGAAATTGTTCTCAAAACGCAGTGCTCCAATGGTTTGATTGGCTTCATCAACTTTTGTGGAGAGCTCCTCTCGACCTAGTTCCACATCACTCAAAGTTGGCCAGCCTATATAATTTCTCATGTTTCTCGGAAACCTTGTACAACTTAGCACAGGCTGTATGAATGTCATCTTGATCATCCATTTTCTCAAATTTAGATTCCACCAAGTCCTCTTCTTCATCCACTGCTTCTACGATCCTTCAGTAGGATCCACTGTGGCAGTGAAAGCACTCAAGATTCCCTTGTCATCATTGTTATCTAACTCAGTCTCAGGCTTGGTATCACTCAAGGTAGCAGCAAGAGCCTTGCTTTTCCTAATCGACTTGAGATATGTTGGACATTCTTGTTTCATGTGTCCAAAACCTTGACATTCGAAGCACTTTGGTCCGAGGGAATAGTATACTGACCGTCATCCTTAGCATCCTTCTTCCCTCTGTCTTGACTTTTGAATTGTGAAGAGCTGGATTGCTTACAGTCTTTATCAAACCATTCACATTGGCATTCTTCATGAACTTCTTGAACTGCCTAGTGATGTATAACTTCATCTTGGAATTTTCATCATCTGAAAACTTATCAGTCTCATTACTTTTGGCCTTTAGTGCCATACTCTTACTTTTGGTTCCTTTCCCAAGTCTAGTCAAACCCAATTCATAGGTTTGCAAGTTGCCAATCAGGCCCGTCAAAGGAATGGAGTCAATGTCCTTTGATTCTTCAATGGCAATGATCTTAGCATGGAATCTTTTAGGTAGAGACCTTAGCACCTTTCTTACGACCTTAGGTTCGGGAATAGTTCCCCAAGATTAAAGGCTGAGTTGAACTATGTCCTTGAGTTTGGCATAGAACTCATCGAATGACTCATCCTCCTCCATCTTGATTTCCTCAAAGCTTATAGTAAGCCTTTGAAGCTTGGAATCTTTAATGGCCTTAGTTCCTTCATAGGTCGTTTGGAGAATTGTCCATGCTTCCTTTGCAGTTTCAGTCAGGGATATTTTCTTAAACTCCTCATTCGTGACCACACTGAAATGGCATTCAATGCTCTGCTGTTGAAGTTTGCTGCTTTGATCTTTGCATCATCCCAATCAACCGATGCTTCTTTTAGCTTAGTCCAGCCAATCTCCACAGCTTGCCATACTTTCTCATCTAAAGACTACAAGAAAGCTTTCATGCATACTTTCTAGTATGCATAGTTAGTGTCATCAAATAAAATAGGTATAATAAGAGACTGTCCTCTATCCATGACAAACAGGGGTCAATGGATCACACAGCAAAGATTAAAACATTATCAGAGTGTGCCTGCTCTGATACCTTGTTGGGGAGAAACCCTAGCCAAACACTTGAGAGTTAGAGATTTTTTTACCCACAACCTCTACATCATTTCTCTAAAATTTTCATCTGCTCCCACATCTCTATCTCCACATCCTTGAGAGCTTCTTAGCCCAAACACTTAAATCACTCATTCTGAGTGTTGAGAGAAGTTTTGGTACATTTGGGAAGCATTGGAAGAAGCCATTGAGTAGCAAATGCAATCAAGCGGAATTGCGAGATCTGGAAAGCTAGTGAAGACAAGACTCTGAGAAGTCTGTTGGTAGTAGGAGCTTAGAGGGCTCAAGTACATTGGATAGATTAGGGTTTGGAGGTCTTTTGATATTCGTGTACTCTAACTTATTCACTTGTAGAATCAATTTCGGTTTAAAGGGCCGCAGAGAAGTTTTTTGCCAAGTACCTTGGTTTCCTCTTTGATAACACGTCTTGGTGTTATCTGTTTTTGCATCTCTCTCCCTACTCTTTAAGCTTTGCATTTATTGCTCATTGTACTTGCTTATGGCTTAGAGTAGTATTACTGGTTTATTGCATATGCTAACTCTTGTTCCATACTTAGACAAGTTAAAGTAAAACAATTAAGCCATAATTTAAAATTGGAGGTCTAAGCAAGCAGTAGTGTTTTCACACTAATTGAGCTTTCAAAAACCTTATAAGTTCCTTGTGCAAAGTGGTTTGGAAGCCTACTATCTATCAATATTTGGTCTCAAAGAAACTCAAGAATTCATGGAGAATTGGAAAAGAGGTTAAAACAGAGGAAATCATAGTGAAGCGTGTGAGAAAAGATGTCAAGTTTAGGGTGATATGTTTAAAAGGAAGTGGCTGCAACTCTATCCTATACAGAGTTCTCTATCGTAACTGGTTTGTACCTCATTCCATCCTTCAAGACCTTTGCTTGAAATTTGCTAGTAGCTAGGTTTTGTGATTAGTTTGTTTGCAAAACAGGATGTTGGGTATGATTAGCACCAATCCGATGCTGTAGTATAGTCTGATGTTGGGATGGTGCAGCACTGCTTCATGTTGAGTATGGAGTTTTATGTTAGGGTAGATGCCCTTGTTGCAGTGGACTGGCTGAAGTCTCAGTGTTTTGAATGTTTCTATTTGTATTGATTTATTTCATATCAATAGAAATTTCTGAATTATTCAAAAAATGATAAAAGAACATTCAATTCCTTCTTCTTCTTTTTTCTTTTTTTTTTTTCTTTTTTTTTTTTTCGTGAATGCAACATCTTTTAGCCTTTGAGCCTTGAGGTGTAAGGAGAAGCACCTAGAACAATCTTATATGCTTGATGGTGCATTTGTCATTGTGTTCCCACTTTAGCACCTTTGTATTTTGTAACACCCCAACTTAATTACCTATTTAATTTTATGGGTTTATATGCATATTATGATCTTAATTACTTTTAAGTGCATGAAGCTTTAGTTTTTTAAAGATTATAAATAAATGAAATGGCTAGTTCTATTATATATATAATATATATATAGTATGATGCATAATTGGTGTTTTAATTAGGCATATATTGCATGAAATGTGATTGTGGAAATTTCACCCCATGCAACCAATGAGAATTCAAAACAACTAATACTAAAGCAACATGCAAGTTGACAAACCAAAGGCCAAGGCTTGGCCGGCCATGCAATTCACCAAGAGCCACTTTCCTTGACTTTCTCAAGCATTAGAACATCCAAGAAGTTATCCCCTCAATTTTCCACGGGTACACACACATAAATCAGAAAAGTCCACTCCTTATCTTCTTGGCTGCCCCAAAAGTCTCTCTTTATCTTTTCTTTTGCTGGAACCAGAAAGTTCAGCACTCTTTCTCTTCTCCTTCTTCTTTATTCTGGTTTCTTTCTTCTTCCCCTCTCACACGGCTGTAACTATCTTTCACCCTCTCACCAAAAATCATAGACAACTCTCTCTAAGGAGAGATTAAGAGCCTAAACACTAAGGTTTCATCTTCAAAGTGTGTGGGTAAGTAAGTTAAAGCTCATCTGATTTTGTGTACTTGGAATAGTATGATTGTTTGTTTATTTTCATTTTTATCCTCTGTTCTGTTTTGTGAGTCTGTTTTGTAAGTTTAAAGAGTGATGGTGTTATGAGCTATTGGATGCTTATTAGGGTTTTTTTAATATGTATTGTATAGGTATAAAAATACCCAAATGAAATTAAGGCCAATTGCTATTTGTTGATGATTTTAGAAAGAACATGCACTGAAGCTGTCCCTGTGACAGATTTGATGTTTACAAAAAGAAAATTCTGTATTAAATCATGTTTTGTGAATTAGGATGCTAGGAGTAGTTTTTATGAACCCTAAGACATGTAGGGTTGTTGTGGAAGTGGTCTCACAGTATTTGGATGAGTATAAAAATAATGGTGTAATTTCTGAGTTGCATGAGTTTCTGCCAGGACAGATTTGAACACGTTGTTGTCTGTATGATTTTTAATAAATCATGGTTTTATGCTTTGAATCCGAAATTTTTATGGTATACACTGGACATACACGGGAGTAGTTAGATAAAATTTCATGACTTTTGGATGTGTTTTAGCAGCCATTCGTATTTTACAAATGGGGCTTTTGCTGCTGCAATGACCAGTAAACAGGGTAGTATAACTCTGACTTTGTGGATTTAATTTTGAAGCTAGGTTGAATGTTTTGAGCTATAATTTAATATGCTCATTCTTTGGTATGTTTGAATCATATATAAATTTTATGCCTTGGTTTCTCTATGGTTTGGATGCATAATGTGTTTGATGATTGTATCATATGCTTTGGGGAACTTATTGTGATGGGAATTAAGATTTTCTTAAGTTTGAGAGTTAGGATATGATTGGGGTATAAGTTTAAATACTTAGGAAGAGGTTGTCAATAATAAGTTTTGGTTTCTCATTTAGGTGACGAGAACGAGAACACGGACACTTGAGCTCCTCTTGTACTATCTCTCGCGTCTTGGCTTTCAGGTAAGGGATTTGAGATATGTGCTTTTGATAAGCAAAAAGATTATTTAAAAAAAAAGTATTATGCGTTAAAGTTTTTATTTAGAGATATTACGTATAAGCATGAGTTAAGTAAACTATGTGTTCGTGAGTTGTTCAATCTTATATACATAATAATTTTAGCATATTGATGCTATTATTTATATCACGAACATGATATTTAAGAATGAAGTGGATATGCTACTGTTGTGAAACGTTTATGTAAAAGCAAGGTTATCAGAAAAATATAATTTACGGTTATTCCATTGTTATGATCTGAACTCAGCCAGTAGGGGTTATAGTACTGGCATTTCCATGGAAATTCTGTTTGGCCATTATAAGTGGGACTGGCTCTGCTGTACCCGCCCTTGTTGGTAACAACCAACTTGTGGAGGACGTCAACCTACCCCATGGTTGAAAAGATGTATTATGATATGATTCCGGAATGACCTAGCATTGTGGGGAATGCTGGATGCCTGGCACTCTGTGCTGGAAGCCTCCCAAAGTTGTGACAGACTTACAATTGGATTAACTAATATGTATTATAAATGAGCTATTAAGCTATTTGGAAATTAGAAGAAGGGTATGACGATAAGAAAGGTATATTAAATGTGTTATAAGTTTAATGAGAAGTTATGATAAAGTATTTATAGTCTATTCAAAGATAAGGTTACTGAACTATGGTTTCGTTCCTTATTATGTCCTTTTATATTTATATGAAAGGAAAATGAAGTATGTTCATCTAAAAGCTCAAAATTATTTTATGAACAATAAGACAGTAGGAAGACTATTTTATCAAAGTTGGCATATCCATAAAATATATGATTTACATGCATTCTTATCAAGGGCCCATGGAGCTTAAAAACCTTACTGGGCTTCGCAGCTCACCCTTTTATATTTCAGTGCACAGGTTCTTCTTGGAAGCAGCGAGAGTATTAGAGGTGGCAAGGATTCGGTGTTTTCTCGTTTCTTAGAATGTATAGTTAGTTTTTGTTATACAGTAGTTAGCTCTTTTGTTGTATAGGATGAATCAAGATGTACTTGATTCTTGAGCACAGATGTAATTCAGTATCTTAGTTTGTTTTAAACCCCGATTGTATGTCTTTGGGGTTAGGTTTGTAATAAGAGTTTGCTAAACGTTTAGCTATGTAATATTTGCATGAATACCTGACATTTTAGCCAAGTGGTAATCTTTCCAAGTTCAAAGGAAATGAAATTTCAGGTTTTCATCATTTTTGTATATTATGGTTTTATGTTAGAAAATAAGCAGGAATTCAAGAAACAAATTCTTGATAAGCACTTTCAGATCAGGTTGGTTCGTGTTAATGTTGAGGTAAACTTGATATTAACATGCCGGTCATGCTCTAAATCCTGAAGTACAGGTTTGGGTCGTGACATATTTTATCCAATAAAGGCATGTCTGTCTTACTTTGTGTTTCCTTTACACTATGTTTGGATGGGTGGATTTTAGGGAGGATAGAAAAATTTGGAGAGAAAATAGGAGAGAAAATGAGAAAGGGTGTTGTTTGGTAAGGAGCGAGGGAGAGGAAATTTTTGGTAGGGCCCAGGCATTTTCCACCCGGGCCCACCTAAAACTTGTCTCTCCAAAATGGAGAGAAAATAGTGTGGGAGAAGTTTTATGGGTAAATGACAAAATTGCCCACTGCACTAATTTCGTCCCATTGTCTTTTTCTTTTTCCTTTTTTTTTTTCTTCTACCTGCTTTCCTGGGTGTTTGCTCCTTTTAAGGCATTATTTATTTTTATTTTTATTATTATTTCCACTTTCTGAGAACGATGCCTACTCTTTTTTTTTTTTTTTAATCCTGTTTTCTTTTGATTTTCTGGGTTGTATGTAGTGTTATTTTTTTTTTTAATTAGACATTATTTTTTTTCCTAGACATAATTTTTATTGTTTAATAAATTTGGGTGATTGTTTTTTTTTAATTGCTTGTCATTTTTTTTTTTTAATTGTGCATCATTTTTTAACAATGGTATATGAGTAAATTTATACAAACTCACTTTTTTCATCCTTCCACTTTTTCACTCCCAACCAAACAAAAATGAGGGAAATTAAAATCTCTTTTATCCTCCCACTTTTCCACCCCTCCAACCAAACACACCCTTAGGTAACTTGTGGAATAAAGGCAATTTGTGAATAATTAGGTGTGTTATTAAAATTATTCAAATTTTTGTTTGCTTGGAAGTTTCTTGTTTGATTTTGTTAAAAGATTGATTTATTATTAATTTATTTATTTTTAAAAAAAGAGTGACCTTACATTGGTGAAGGACAGAATCGAAAAGTAGTAACTAGGGATGGCCATATCCATTGGGTAATGGATATCCAACCCTACCCGATCCAATTGTTTCGAGTAATACCCGATTCTTCATGGGTAGAGCTTAACTGGGTAAGGTATGGATATTACCTGAATTGTTCGGGTAGGATATGGATATTATCCAAATCCGACCTATATTTAAAAAAAAAAAAAAAAAAAAAAAAAAAAAAAAAAAAACCACCCTATCACTGGAATGGAATATCAGCTTACTGACAGTGATGTCGTGCTGCAATGGAAATTGTCCATGGATACAAAGACTTACAAAAACTCCAATGGAGCAGTATCGTTGATGTTGATGAATGGTACTGGTTTGTATTTGCTTGCAAGTGATGGATCCAAGGTTGTAATTCAGGTGGTTTTCACTGGTCCATCGGGATTTCGGATAGGTAAGTTGGGTTTTGAAGGCAGATTTAGCATAAGCAGCTTTGTGAGAAATAAATGGATGCTAGAATTTGCGGGACCAGTTGAAAAGTGTGATATTCCTTTCATTTGCAAAGAAATTGGATTGTGCACGAGAATCCCTTTGATGGCAGATTGTTCTTGTCCAACAAAATTCAGTAGTCAAACCAATTGTTGCATGCCAGTGGATAGTTCACCATCTCTGCCTTCAGCTTGTAATGCAACTAGTAAGGGCAGTCAATCGAATTCCTCGATTTCCTATCCAAAAAACCTGTATTTAAAAATAATAATAAAAAAAGCCTGAAAGTGACTTTTATTACTGTTACATTGACCTTCATTTTACTCTTGAGGAAAATGTTGCTTCTTAATTTTATTTTATTTTTAAAAATTTTTTATCTAATAAAATTTCTATCTGTATCTCAAAAAAAAAAAAAAAAGAAGCAGATACAATGTTTTAAGATTGGTTAGTTTTTACATTAAAATGTTTTGGATTAAAAAAACAATTAAATGAGTTTCGGGTTTCAAGTAAGATATGGAAATCTATGAATAATATATTCGAGTAAGATTTGAGTATGAATATTAATAGATATTGATAATTGGATATCTATGAGTAAACTTTTTAAATAAAATATAAATATACCCGATCCATATCTTACCCATGATCATTCATGGTAGTAACAACTTTGCATATTTGTTTTATTGTGAGTGGGCAATGCACCATCACTACTGTTGCTATGGCTATGTATCAGTATAGCACTGTGTCCGTGACTACAACAAAAGTCACTGAATAGGAGGGCTACTTGCGCACGACTCTAATAGAAAACGAATTGTTTGACCGTGATTGCCGGTCCCTCTGTCTCACTCACACTTTGTGTCAGTCGAAGTAGACAAGAAATGCATGCGTTGTCAATCTAGCCACGTAAGAGTAATTACATCAGTGTATATTCTGCTTATCTTACGTAAAAAACATACTTTTTCTATTATAGATTCAATTAATGCGTGCTTTAAACTATTCAATTTTAAAAATAATTTTTTAAGAATTGAAAAAATTATCAATACTTTTCAATTATTAAAAAATAATTTTTCAAAATTAAAAATTATTATGTGCCGTTAAGACACACATTAAAAAAATCCTTCTATTATACACTTCTATTTTTACAAAAAAAACCCATAGTTTATTTATTATACACTACATTTTATTTAAATAATCATTATTATTATTATTTTATTATTATATCTCTCTCTCATCTCAATCTCTCAGTCTCACAGTGCTCTCTTTCTTCTAAAAAAGTCACGGTGCTCTCTTTCTCAACTCTCCCTCTCTACCTCCCTCTCATCCCAAGCCGCCACACAGAACATCATACTGACGGCTCCGGCGATAGATCCAAGGTTATATCGGCGGCACTGCTGGGTTTTGAGGTTTTCCATTGGGTTTTCTTACGGGTTTGGTTGTTTTTGGGATGGGTTTTTCGATGGTAGCATGCTCTCCATGGCGGTGGCGACGACGGCAGCTTTGTTTGGGTTTGGGTTTGATTTTTGGCTTGGTTTGATGGGTTTTGTGTTGAAAGTTTGATTTTGAGTTTTAAGTTGTTGAGTTTTCCATTGATTTTGGTTTGGATTGATTTTTGGTTTGATTTTCCTTTGTTTTTGATTGATTTTGTGATTGGAATATCATGGATTGTGATGAATTGTGGTGGTGGTGATTGGATGGTGGTTGGGCGGTGTGGGGTGAATTTGCAGCAAGTTGGGGACGAACCCAGCCAAGGAAGAGAGAGAAGACAGAGAAATTATTAAAATATTAGATACAAGGTCTACAATAGCCGTGCGCACGACTACTGTGGAGCATTTTGGAGATAAAATGTGTAAAATCGGTGTCTTTTTCTATTATGCACAACTTTGCCTCAACTGATGTAAATGCTCTAAGGGTGGCTGTAGGTGATGCCCAAGATCAAAACTTCTCCTGCGGATTATGATTTTGTCAAGCGGCGTGATTTTGGTATCACATCCATTAAATGCAACAGCATGACTTTCTTGCATGGTGGATTCTTGCCTTCCGACACTTCGATTGTTTGCTCTATATATATGCCTTTGTGTGGCAGATTGTGGGTGTAAGAGAGCAAGAGAAAAAACAGAGAGTGTTGCGGCAATTGCAGAGAAGAAAAATAACTTGTATTTGTGAGAGATTGTAGGATTGGGTGCGTTGGGGTTTGGGTTTAGTATGAGTGCCATTACACTCCGCGCCGTTTTCAGGAATTTTTTCATGATGTTTCCTTTTTTTCTTTTTTTTTGATAGGATTTCACGATGTTTCTCAATAAATATAAATTACACCATTTAATAAAAAGAAAATTTTGTATAGTGACAATAACAACAATAAAAAAATATGCAAATATATAAAATTTACTATTTTCTATTACGTGGTTTTCTTATCAAATATTTGTCTATAATTCTAGCAAAAAAATAAATAATAAACTATAAGTTCATTTGAAATATTAATAAAATTATTAATTATTATTGTTTAGTTGTTTCATTAATTTGTTTGTCTTTTAGAAACTATAATTTGTTATATTATTATTTTATTAATTATAAAATTATTAATTGTTGTTTAGTCTAAATAATTTAATTTGTTTGTCTTTTATAATGTATTAGTTAATTAAATTATTATTTATTATTTATTAGTTACTTCTCTCAATTAATTATTAATTAATTAAATTATTATTTATTAATTACACTAGCATATTTTTTGAAAAACAATAATGCAGATAATCTAATTTGACTCAAGCTATATATATATATATCAATGAGTACCAGAAGAGAAAGTGACATGATAGGAAATTACTTGATAAAAAAAAATTGTAAATTCCTAAATTGCCCAAGTCCAATCCGGTTTGTCCTTGATTTTTTCCTTTCCACCATTTTTTAATTCTCTCATCTTTATCTTCTTCTTCTTTTTTTTTTCTTTTTTTTTTCAACTCTAGTCTAGAATGGTTCTCATCCACACTTTTTTTTTTTTTTTTTTTCACTCTTGTCTAGAATGGTTCTCATCCACACATTTAAACTTCTCTTACTTTCCCAATGCCTTGACTTATACCTTCCCAATTCCTAACTAATCATCTCTCATCTACACGTTCAGACTCTTCAGAGGTTCTCTCTTTTTCCTATCTTTTTTTTTCTCTTGCAACTTTGCAAGTCTCTCCCTCTCCGCCCTTCTCAGTCTCTTCATTCTCTTCCTAAGAAATCTCTTCCTCTCCCTCCTTCTCAGCCTCAGTTACAAACAACAAAAATGCAAGATTTTTTCAATTTTTTGTCATAAAAATCTTGCAGAAACATTGCGTCGTCATCCGATGTTACACCATTTGTATTCTCCACATTTATTAGTGAAATTTCTCCTAGTCGTCACCTGTGGACATAGACTAAAAGCCGAACCACGTAAATTCTTGGTGTTCTCTCTTGTGTGTGCTTGTATCTATTTTCTTGCCAACTTTGTTTCATTCCTATCACTTATTTGGTGAGGTCTTTTGAAAGTCCATAAAATTTTCTCAATCAATTTTTTGTGAGAGTGCTATCTAGAGGCATTTCTTACAACATTTTGATAATAGAGCTTCTGCTGTTTACAAAACTTTGCACCACTGCCCAGCGTTATTTTAAGAAGGCTTTTTGAGCTTTTTCACACCTGCAATTTCCTAAAGTTGTAAACTAAATTCGTCTCATTGCACATCCATTTCCTTCATGGCTTATATTCCACCATCATCATCTTCTTCTTCTTCTTCTTCTTCTTCTTCCCGCAGATGCAAATACGATGTCTTTCTTAGTTTTAGAGGTGAGGACACCCGCACAAAATTTACAGATCATCTATATACTGGTCTGAAACGAAAAGGCATATCCGTTTTTAAGGACAATGAAAAACTCAAGCGGGGAACATTCATTGCCCCAGAGCTCTTGAAAGCAATAGAAGAATCGAAATTTGCTATCGTTATTCTCTCAAGAAACTATGCTTCTTCAAGGTGGTGCTTGATTGAACTAACAAAGATTGTTGAGTGCATGGAAAAGACGCAATTGGTGGTTTTGCCTATCTTTCACTATGTGGATCCTAGTGATGTGCGGAATCAAAGGGGGAATTTTGCAAAAGCCTTTGCAGAGCATGAAGAGCATCTCATGGATTGCATAGGAAATGTTCAAACGTGGAAAGCTGCTTTGATAAAAGTTGCTGATCTTGCTGGATGGGATTTAAAGGATAGGTAAGAACTCGGCAAAAATACAAATTACATCCATTAAATTTAGTCATTTGTCATTTTGATTCTTTAACTTTCATTTTTGTCAATTTGGTTCTGTAAGTTCATACTTTTGTTACTGTTAGTCTGTCCATAACTCTTGTTAACAAATAAAAAATAAATTTTCAAACCAAAAAAAAATTAATTTAAAAAAAAAAATACAAACTAGATCAGATATATTTGGTCAATTGTCATTTTGGTCATAAAAGTTTCATTTTTTTATTTTGTCATTATAGTCATGTAAATTCACATTTATTGTCACCATTAGTCATTCTAAACTCTACAAAATGGAGGAAAGACTAATGTTGACAACAAGTGTGAATTTATAGGACCAAAATGACAAAAATAAAACTGGGAATTTGCATTTTTGCCAAAGAATTTCTTTGGAATAATACTATTTATTGTCAACCTTTTATTTTATTTTTTTCTAAATTTATTTCTTGTTACTTTCTTTACTTGGCCAAATGATCAAAGAGCATTATAAGTTTAACCTTATTCTAATCCTAGTAAGACTAGATTCTTGTCAAGCAAGTACATGCACACATAGACTTGGGCCTTACAACAGGTTTGACCCTAATGTCTCTAACATTGCCCCCATAATAGATATGACAATGACTTTCTTTGTCCCATATATATTACAAACTTTGAAATTTATAATCTCAAATTGGATTTTGGTTCAACAACCTCTGCATGGTTTGGCATGGTAGTCCCTAAATTATTCAATACGTGCAAACAAAGATAGACTAGCCAAAAGTGGGCTCGACATGTTAATTCGACCCAAAATTGAATCCGACTTTTTTTTTCTAGGTCATGTATGGGTCAACCCGTTTGACCCGTGACTAACCATTTTTTTTTTTTAACTTTTTTTTAAAATAAAAATTAGACTAGATAAGTTAGGAAATCACTCTAAATGCTAAACCATGTAAAAGGAACAAGACATCAACCGTCTAAAGGTAATAATTACATTGAATCAAATAACAGTTGCTAAAAACTTTATTTTCTTATTTGACCATGAGGCAACAAGATTTAGAAAAATTGAGCTTATAATATAAATTTTGAGACCATCAAGTAGCTCAAATTGATATAACATCTCTGCATCATTCTCAAAGTATTGTTCTAAACCTCAAAGTTTTGCAATAAAACTCATAATATCCTTGCCAATGTCAGTCTCATCTATGGCAAGTGAACCTACATCTCTTTCACTATCTCCAAGTGGAACAAAGTCTTTATTTGAGAGATCGAGAGTCGAAGGGATGCACCGCTATTAACCGAGAATGCAACTAGAGTAATGGATGCTTATTGTTCTATTTCTTTAAAAGAAAACAATTCTAAAAACATTTTGTTTAATTTATGGACTTTTTTTAATGAAATAATTTTTTTTTAAAAGAGCAAAATTACGTTGTTTCGGGGCTCTTGACGGCAAAGAACCCAACTTTTATAGTGATGATGATATCATTAGTTTGAACTTTGAATTTTGTAAACTTAAGAATCTAAGTATTATTTAACTTTTGTTCTTGACTATTTTGCTATTTTCGACATTTAGTAATTTTTTGTTCATTTATTTATTTTTTACATGTGAAAAAATACGGGTTGACCCGGACCTAATCAACCCAACCCGTTTATAACTTCTTTAGAATGACCGATTTTAACCTTAATCTGATTGACCCACCTTGAACCTAACCCAACACAACCTGTTTGCTAGGTCAAAAAAAATCTTAGTAATCCAAATTCTACAAGTCACTTGAGGAGTTTACATAACTTTGGTTTTTACAATCTACCGGTAATGTCTTCATTTGAATGCTTGCCTCCTTTTTATAGTTTACGTTTCTTGCAGAATTGCCTTGATAAGCTGGTAAAAATGTCTAGGGCAAATGGTTAGGCAAAAAGTAGAATTATGCAGATTTTTTTTATGAAATAAATTTTGGAAAATAGCAATCCAAGAAACATACAATAGAGGAATTAATATAATTAGGCACTTTCAACTCATTAAACTCTTATAGTCATAAAGAAACACATGGCTCTCAATTAACGACCATATGATGTGACAAAAAAAAAAATTTCAAACCTCAGTTACAGTGCCATATTATACTGAACAATGCTAAGATTTTGCTTAAGCTGAATGCTTTTTTTTTTTTTTTTTTTTTTTTTTTTTTTTTTGTATGTGTGTGGCTATTTTCTTTGCAGACTTGAATCAACAGTTATCGAAGAAATCATTAAAAGAATATTTAGTGAGTTAAATTGTAAATTCTCAAGTGTTTATGAGGACCGTGTTGGAATGGACTCTTGTGTGGAGGAAATTTTGGATTCATACTTGGCTGAAGGGTTGGATGGTGTTCGTTTTGTTGGGATTTGTGGGATGGGTGGAATAGGCAAAACAACTCTTGCGCAAGAAATTTATAAAAGAATTTCTGATAACTATGAAGCTACCAGTTTTATTGCTAATATTAGAGAAGAAACTAAAAATCGAGGTCTAGATTCTTTACAGAAACAACTTCTTTCGAAGATCCTCATGGAAAGTGAAATAAATATATGGAATATTCCTGATGGAATCAATCTTCTAAGGAATACACTATGTAATAAAAAGGTTTTTATTGTTCTTGATGATGTGGATGAAGATGAACAATTAGAAGCATTAGCAGGAAAGAATGATTGGTTTGGTTCAGGGAGTAGAATCATTGTAACAAGCAGAGATAGTCATTTATTGAAAAGATGTGGTGTGAATGATATATATAGTGCTAAGGGGTTGAGTAATGATGATGCTTTGCAGCTTTTTAGTTGGAGAGCTTTCAATAAACCTTACCCTGAAGAAAATTATGTGGATTTTTCTAAGGGTTTTGTGAATTATGCCCAAGGCCTTCCTTTAGCTCTTAGAGTTTTAGGTTCTTTGTTGTTTGCTAAAAGAACGGAAGAATGGAAAAGTGCCCTAGATAAACTAAAAGAAGAACCTAATAAAAAAATTTTGGATATACTTCAAATTAGTTTTGATGGACTAACATATATGCAGAAAGAATTGTTTTTAGATATTGCATGTTTTTTCAAAGGAGAGAACAAAGATTGCATGGGAGATGGTCTAGACTACAATCTTGGTGTTCTTATGGAAAAATCTCTCATAACCATTAGTGACCATGGAACATTGTGGATGCATGATTTGCTACAAGAAATGGGTCAAGAAATTATTCGTTGTAAATCCCCTAAAGAGCCTGGTAGACGAAGTAGGTTGTGTTCTTATGAAGATGCCCTTCATGTATTGAAGAATAATACTGTAAGTTGACTAATCTAGATCTAAACTTGAAGGAATAAATATATTATTACAAACACTTCTAATCATTTGCTAATTATTCTAACTTCATTGTCATTGGTTATTAGGGAACTGAGGAAGTTGAAAGCATAATGCTAATTGCACCTATTCGAAAAGTGGAAACCTTGAGTGCGGAAGCCTTCTTAAATATGAAAAAACTAAGATTGTTAAAAATTGGTAATGTGCAGCATCCAAAAGACTTCATTAAAGGTAATGTGCAACCTTCAAAAGACCTCTTTAGAGGTAATGTGCAACTTTTACAAGACCTCACTTATCTTTCTAATGAGTTGCGAGTTTTAGAATGGCATGGATATCATTTAAAATCCATGCCAACCAATTTCCAACCAAACAAACTTGTTGAATTGAGAATGTGTTTTAGTGGCATCAAACAACTATGGAAAGGAATTATGGTAAGATTTTCACTTATACAAATGTGTAATTTATTCCATTTCATATAGGCTTGACTTTATCTAATTATTTATTGTTTTATAACAGATTTTAGGTGAATTAAAAGTTATTGACCTAAGTTACTCTCAAAACTTGATCGAGACTCCAAACTTCAGTAGAGCCCCAAATTTGAAGAAGTTGATTCTTCGAGGTTGTACAAGACTATCTAAGATTCATGCATCTCTTGGAAATCTCAAACGGCTTATTCAACTGGATCTTAATGGTTGCAAATGCCTCAAAAGTCTTCCTAACAAGATCAATTTGATGTCTCTAAAAATTCTCACTTTATCTGGGGGCTCAAAAATTGATGAATTGCCAAAGAATTTGGGGAATCTCGAAAGCTTGGAGGAGCTAAATGTGAGTGGAACTGCTATAAAAGCACTACCTTCATCTATCAATCTCTTAAAAAATCTCAAACTACTGTCTCTTCATGGATGTGAAGGGTTATCACCTAAATCATCAAATAAGCTCATCAGCTTTCAACGAAGAAGTCTAGATCCCATGGTAATGTTAGAGCATTCTTTATCAGATTTATGCTCTTTGACTAAATTGGATCTAAGTTTTTGTAATCTTCGGACAATCCCAGATGATATTGGCTATTTGCCGTCTTTATTAGAATTAAATCTAGCAGGAAATAATTTTGTTTGCCTTCCTGAAAGTATGATTCAACTATCAAATCTAAAATTTCTAATGTTGAATTTTTGCACGAGTCTTCGATCATTGCCAAAGCTTCCATTAAAAATTGAGCTTATTGGTGCAAGATATTGTACCTCACTGGAAACATTATCAATAAGACCAGAAGACGAATTTGTGCCAGGGCTTGATTTTACCAATTGCGTCAAATTGATTGCGAATCAAGAAAATAGTGATGTGTTGTCTGGAATGCTAAGACGTTATATCATTAATTACCAGGTCTCTCTCTCTCTCTCTCTCTCTCTCTCTCTCTCTCTCTCTCTCTTGCATGTGACACAGGTTCTAAGCATTGTGATTTTTACATTTCAGAGACACGTTAAGCGAGAAGAACAATACTACGGTTTTGTGATTCCTAGAAGTGAAATTCCGAAATGGCTTAGCCACAAAAATGTGGGGATGTCAGTGAATCTGCAAGTGCCTTCTTCAGATTTATTATGTAACAAATTGATGGGAATTGTTCTGTCTGTTGTTTTTGTATTCCGCCAGCATCATCCATTTGACCAACTTCAATCTTGTTCTATGGGTTTTTTGGGTACCTTCACGCATGAGCTTCGTTGTTCCGTAAACGCCGACGGATGTGAAATTGACACAAGGAGTCTTTTATTATCCGAGGAATTTGGTAAGATTGAATCATATCATCTTTTGCTGTATTATTTACCCTCTAGAGACTTCATCTCCTTCGGGAACTGGAAAGAAAAATTGATACCAGTCGATGCTAATGGACTCAGCCATATTGAGGTTAAATTTGAAACTGAAGGTCCAGGCTTAGAGGTTACAAAATGCGGGGCCAACTTGGTATTCGGACAAGACATTGAAGATGTCAAGCAAACTAAGGCTTGGTCTAGCAGCTGCAGCATTGCTCCTTATGAGGATGATTTAGATACCAAAATTAAGCAAAGTCGTGATGAGGCTGGACCTAGTGGAGAAGCACCACACCCAAAGTGGATACAACTTCCTAATCTAATTTGAAGTCTTGTGCTGTGTTTGGGAAACTGGCTTGGGAATTTATGTACACCAGGTCAAGGTAACCCGGATTCTGAGGAGGAGGAGGAGGAGGAGGAAGTGGAAGAGGAATTCCAGTGAAAGTGGTAGCTGTGATGAATCTGCGAGGCTGATAAACCTGTTTTTTTTGTGATTTTTGTGTGAGTTACCCTCTCTCTCGCTACGAACTTTTTCGTAGCTGTATATTTCTTTTTTCTCTTTAAGTTTTATTTTTTATTTTTTTTAGAATCTTTTTCTTTCTAAATTCATTGGCATATGCTTGCATTTTTTTTAAAAAAAAATTTATGTAAAGGGCCATTTTACTTCAGTAATTCACTAGTTTGTGATTTTTGTTTCTGCTAGTTGCCCCAAACTGGATACTATAAAGTTATTGAACTTTGTTGACTGATTGTGTGTTCATCATTTTTGTTTAATTATGTTAGAGGGTAAAATCAGCACTTTTGTTGCTCTATTTATGGTATTTACTAGTACAAGTTTCCATAGGAGAATACAATAGATGCATCCCACTTATTTGGGCCCTTTTTTTCTTTCACTACATTAACCTTTTTGAAATCTGAAATGAAGCCAATGATTTTTTTCAGTTGTATTATTGATGATCTCTGAGGCTATGATGAATTTTGTTAAGTTAGTTGATTAGTATGCTGTGGAAATTTTGCCTTTTCGTTTTCAAATTTCAATGGACTATCTTCTATCAATTGAATATCTTTGATTGTGTTATTAACTTATTGTTGATCAGAATCATCATTATTAATGTACTCAGCACAAACTTCTATTTTATTGATTTAGTTTTACCTGTTGTCTATGCACTTCTTTTTCAGTCTATGAGCATACAGATACAATTCTTGACAATTCGGAATTAATTAGAAACTTCTCATCACCTTATTTGTCATTCAGAAACCAATATCAGATAAAGAAGCCATGCAACGCTGGACGGCAGAGACATTGTCCTACTGCCAGTAGCATGGGCTTTGGTGCCACTACCACCACCCAGTACACTGTCTTTTTGTATCTGGGGCTGATGCTGAAGATGGTTGAAAAAGATTCCAGAAAGATTTCCAGAAAGTATCTTTTTTCATCTATCTACTTTTTTTCTCATGTGGGTTTAATTTCCTTTTCTTTCCCAGAAACTTTATCCTTTTTTCCTTTTACATTTGTCTCTTGTGTGTGACTATTTCTCTGTTTGGCAGCAAGGAAACTTGAGGAAAATTAGCATAGAAAGGGTACAAATCTTTTGAAATTCTATCTTGTTTTGATGTTTTAGTTTCAGGAGTTGTAATGCTGAATTTGGGCTGAAACAGTGGTGCCAGACTTAGTTCTTGAGTTCTCCACTTACTGGGTGCCCTTTGGAACATATATATTTTGTCATCTTATCCTACATTTTTCATAGAAATTGGACAAGTGACAAATTGCTGGGGTTTATGCTCTGTTATGGTTTTTGTTTTCATAACATATAAGGACTGCTCAAGCAAGTCAGTCTGTTTGGCTTTGCTGGCAATTTCTTTCTTTGACATAAAATGATTTTTTTTTTTTTTACCAAGAAAATAGGAGGAGCTTATTGTGGATTATGTTGTCTTGTATATATGTTTTCTGAAGGTACCAGTTGGAGCTATGACAAAAAGCTTTGGAGGAGAATTTAACTGTATATTTAGGACAGGTTGTCAGAATGCCCACATTGCTGTACTGCTTATCCACAAGCTGGGTCACATGATAAAGAAGTCCCAGAATAGCACACGTCTTTCTCACCCCTATGGTGGCTCTGGTTCAGCAGGTAAACTACCATTTATAATGTTGGTTTTGTAAAATGATGTTTGGCTTTGGGTTGTATTTAAGTTTAAGACAATTTTCGTAGTTTAAGCTGGTACATTACACAATAATGAAGTGGTGTGCTCCCTGGCTTGGCTGAGGTGGGAGGTGTGCAGGCCATGAGAAGGGGGTTAGGCTGTTGGTTTTTAGTGCTTATATATGCAATTTCTCATCGTGATATTAAGAAGGGGCTTTTAGATTCTGCGTGCTTCAAGTTCACCTTAGAAGGGAGTTTGGCATTTAATAAATAGAATCAAACTCATTACTCCTTGAAATATATTAACAAAATCAAAATAAGGCTTGACTACCAATAAAATACTTAAGCATCAATTTCGAGTATTGAAGATTCAATTGCTAGTAATTGGCCAACCTTGATGGTGCAAGTGTGAGCCTAACTCTTCTACCAGCATGGTTAATATGTAGAGTTTTAGCAAACAGTAAGGTATTGCGTGGCCTCTTTATCTGGTAATAAGTGTCACAGGTAATGATTTTCACAGCTATCAAATTATCTTTTCATTACATTCATCACCTCTTGTTGTTGCTGTTAGTAAGATCTAGCAAATCTAAATGTTTTAACGGCCGCATGCATAACTAATTAATGCTGTAGGATTGTAAAATAATTAAAATTTGATGGATTGTTGATGATGTTTGCAGTTAACTTATTAATGCATACATATCTAAGGTATACAGTATTCTCTTCAAGTTCAATAGAAATTTGATCTTGGCCAAGTTTAACAGTTGAGTGTTTTTGGTGTTTTGACATTTCTTTTTCGGGTTAAATAAGTACTCACAGTATATTATAATGATGTGCAGTTACTTGTAATCTAATTTGTTAATTTGTTTGAGTTTCTTGCTTGTATATTTCTCTACATTGAACTGCATTCTCATTTTCTTTTTACATCAAAATATTGAAATTTGAAGTTGCTTGCATTTCAGGATCTAGTGACAAAACAAACATTGGAAATGGTGTTGTAATGTATGAAAATGCAGGAAGTAAAGCTCGAGTCTTAAAGTTTTTGTATTCTGGTTTTATTCAAGTGGATTTGTATGATACATTAGTGTTCTAATATAATCAAGAGACTATAATGTAAAAATGGTGTTTGAGGTGTCATTTGGAAGATTGACAATTGTGGAACTTCATCATTTGTTGTATATTGTATTGTGTGTATCTGCACACGAATTGGTTTTCCGTTTAACCTCATAGTATTCCTGGCCTGTTTTCAGATTCAGTAGATCGGCTTATGTCTAAAATGCATGAACTTACAGGTTCTATGGTTGCTGCTGACTCAACCACTCCAGAGGAGTGCTATAATTTAATCTGCTTCTTGAATTAAAAATTGAATCTAGTCTCTATTAAGGTGATGGCAGACCTGCATGTTTCACTTGCCATAATTAGTTTATGCATATATTGGCAGTAGGCTATTATATAGGAGTAATGCTTACTTAGCATTTCCAAAACTAATTTCTTCTCCAGCTGAAAGGGCAAAACAAAGTAAAGAGATAAAATGTGCTGTCTGGTGATGATTTAAACTGGTTTTAAGAAGTTGTTTGGATGCATAAGAGGCTAAGGGCTTGTAATTTTGGTAGAAGCAAAATGTAATTTGTTTTTGCAATTCATTGGCCACTGATTTTACTGTGAATACCATGACATCTCTTCCAACCTATGTTATCATACAATATCAACATGCAACAAGGCAAGTCCTGAAAATGTTGGACCGGGACATGGCATGATGCAAACTCAATTAATTTTTTAAGTCCCAATTTTGGTTTAGAAATAGTGTCCCAATAAATGTTCACATGATCACGAGCTATATAATTTTTACCATTTGCATTTGTTTTCCTTATAGTCTGAAATGTTACAACACTAAAATCAGTGGGTGCCCCAGCTAATGCTTATTGAATTATGAGCTCGCGGATCATTTTTCTCGTAGTAAATAAATATACTTGATATTGTAGAAGACGTCCTCACGAAGCCTTTGCTCATGATTTTGGATGTAAGAAAGTCCACCTCATAGATGAACTTACGAATCTATTGCTCAATTGTCAGAAAATGCTTTCTTTTTTCTTTTTCTTTTTTTTTTTTTTTTTGGGTGAAAATTAACTTTCAAACTCTATAAATTGAAATTCAGTTTACTATGCTATCATGCATACATAATTAACAAAGGTGAAAGGCCGCAATTACATTCTACCAAATAGTCTCTCAAAACAGCACAAACATAAAACATTTCTTCGGTTTCATGATTCTAGGTTCCAGAGAGCGTGAGAGAAGAAAAAAAAAAGGGACTTAGAAAAGGGTACTCTGCACATAGAATATACTATTAGAAAGGTGTGTCAGTATCAGTAGATGCTGTCATGATATATGTTCAAATGTTATACTCCTAATATTGCTGCTATTTCAGATATGCTTCTTGTTGGCATTGGGCCTAATTGGCACCCATGTGGATGTGGTTAGCCCAGTATCGAAGAAAAGAACCTTTATAAGTTCCTTATGCAAAGTGGTTTGGAGACCTACTATCTATCACATTTGGTCTCGAAGAAACTCAAGAATTCATGGAGGAGAGCTGGAGAGGCCAAAACGGAGGAATTCATAGTGAAGCTATCAAAAATAAAGAGACAAAGGATGATAAAATGTCAACTCCACCACCTCCTTAACTCATTTTTAACTGGAATTTCTTTTTTGTTTTAATGAAAAACTATCATATCACCTACTAACTAAATAAAATATGAAGATTAAAACCTACTACCACTTGCTATTTTGTACTTAAAATAAAAGGACACCTCCAATTAAAAAAGTATTAGAAGTAAGCCAAATCTTTTTCCATAAAATTGGTGTTAAGAACAAACAATTAATGTCACTAAAAAGTTTCAACAGCCCCTGACCTCCTACCCCTTTATCATTGAGTAATGTTTATTTCACACAAGTTTCAATTCAAAACTTTTATCAGTGCAAGGTATGTTTTCGTGTGCAATAGTGCGTGCATTAGTATTAGTATTTAGAAGAGTTAATGGATGTTTTAAGGGGGACATTAATTTAAGAAATATTTTTATAAATTTTTTATGAGAAAATAAAAAAAAAATCAATTGATTTCTTTGACAGTTTTTTATATTTTCTATAAAAGTTATATCAAAACTTTTCGAAAATAACTCAATAAGGTCCTCTTAACAAGTGTCTATAGGACATTTATTAATTGACAATTTTAGAAAAGTTTTAATACTCTACTTTCATGAGAAGTATAAAAAATTGTCAACAAAATTTAGATACTTCACTACCAAAAAAAGACGTCCTATAGTCTATAGCCGCATTTTTAAAACGCAACTATAGCTCTTGAAAACGTGGCTATAGGCCAATTCGGCTTATAACCGCGTTTTTTTAAGCTGCATTTTCAGCCATGGCCTAAAACCCGTAACTATAGGTCTAAGGGGTTTATAGTCGCGTTTTGTAGTGCTCCTTTCTTCTCCCATAAAAAATTTTTAAAAATAATTTACAAACCAATGCTGATAAGATATATGTTAACTCTTCTCCGTCACTGATATTGGTAGTTAGGCATGACAAGCCCCAGTGTGTAGTCTCTTAGGAAGTCAACCAAATAAGACATGTATCTATCCTATCAAATGGATAGTATACGGCAATATAATTTCATTGAATCAATAACATTTTTGACAATAAGATTCATCCAACGTGAATGTATCTAGAGGTGCTTCTTGCTTTGTAATTTCCCTTGTTGTATTCCAATTTCAGTCTGAATGAATTCAATTTTCTCATTAAAAATAAAAAAGAATCTTGGAACAAGTTCACCGTTCACACCTGAAAATGCAATGGCAACATTGTAATTGTAATCGTATCCGGTTCCAAGTCAGCTTTCTTTGACATTTTTTTTTTTTTTTCCTTTTTGGGTTTTGGGTTTGGAAAAGAAGGGTCATGAGTGGTTTGGAAGAGAAAGGTTTTGGGTTTGGAAGAGAAGCCATTTGCAGGTACAGGAAAAAGAAAGAAGAAGGAAATATGGGTTTTGGGTTTGGAAGAGAAGGGTGTGGTTTGGAAGAAAAAGGTTTGCAGATACGGGTAAAAAGAAGGAAGAAGGAAATTAAAAAAAGAAGAAGAAGATATTTTTAGTTTTAACACCGTTTACTTATTTTGTTAAATTGGACAAGTGTCAAAATATTAAATAAAGAACCTTAGATAATGTACTTAAGTTTTGTTCTAAGTCTCATACCCTTATGTTTCATGGGTCAGACGCATGAAATACCGTCTCATAATGGTAGTAGATAAACTTCAATTATCAAAAAAAAAAAAAAAAGATTCATGCTTTTAAAGCACCATAACACTTGTTTTAGCTAACATTATAGTATTCTCATTGATAATTATAGTCACTTAAATGCTAACATTATATACAAAATAACTCACAAATGAATACAAAAATTTGGTAAAAAGAAAATTGATTTCATCAATTCACTTAAATATAAGAATTTAAAGTATTTAAAATAAATTATAATAATTTTTCTAAAAATATTCCAACATTATTCAAAAATGATAAAAGAACATCCAGTGCCATTTTTGTATGCGTGTGTGGATACAACAATTTTTGAGCCTTTTGAGTCTTGAGGTATAAGGAGAAGCACCAAAACAGACACTTAGGGCCTGTTTGGTTTTAAAAAGTGGTGTATCAACTTTTCATTTTTTGTATTTTGTATTCAAATCCTGAATTTAAATAACGAACAAAGTACCAATTTTCATATATAGAGATGTTTGATTAGTTGTTTTGAATATATAATTTGAGTATAAAATACATTATATCTATTTAAAAAAGGAAAAAAAAAAAAACTTTTCTCAACTAACACATTGTCACATCACTCAACGGTAACAACTCCTCGTCAAACCCACCAAAACCTCTCACATATATTTTACTCTCTATATCAGACCCACCATAGAACACCTCTCCACCCTTTATGCAAAACGTAACAACTCCTCATCAAACCCACCAAAACCTCTCACGTATATTTTACTCTTTATATCAAACCCACCATAGAACACCTCTCCACCCTTTATGCAAAACATTGCTAAAGGAAAAAAAGTTTAGTTACAAAATTAGTTGTAACTTAAGGTTACAACTTTACTCGATAAAATAAATATTATTACATATTTTGAAAATCTAACCGTTGAATTGCATGTACTTTACACTCTTAATACATATGTCAAATTTTATGTCAATCGGATATTATTTAATTTATGATCTGTAAGTTTATATTTTATGCAAAATCTTAAACTACAAAAACTAACAATTAAAACAATTTATCAATGGCATAACTATTGATCTTTAATTTTCTTGAAATTTTGCAAGCATAGGAGATATAAGAAGAAGATGTAATCCAATGATAGAATTCTCAAAATTCACCTTCAATAAGAAGATATTAAAGTAAGATTGTAGTCTTAGACAATTAGACTACAACCAATTTTATAACTAAACTTTGTCATTGTTCAAGCGGACTGTAGCTATTTTTAAGCCTATTTAAATCTATCTTTCTCTGTTATACTTCAATTTCAATATTTGAATGATATCAGTTCAATCTTAACATCAAAAAAATAGTGTATTATATCAAGTGAATGTTCAATGGATAAAACTCTTTTTTTTTTTTTTTTGGCTTCAATGGATAAAACTAGTGCAGTTCAACAGCTGTGTAACAATCATACTAAATAAACATACTCCATAGTCATATTCCATAGACATTACTTTTGTTACAACATGTCCACTATCAGACTTGAGGTGACGTTGTAGCTGTAGGTTCCTTATGTTCTAATAATATTTAGGAATATACCACTATATTCATATTTATTATAAAAAAAAATATTGAAAAGTTGTATTTATTTTCTATATTCAATTTTTTTTTTTGAAAATTTAAAATAAATATTTAGTACAAAAACAAAACCAAATTAAGTTTTTTGGCAGTGAATCTTACAAAAAAAATAAAAATGAATAATAAAAACACCACTTTTTTCTCTTAACCAAAGAGGCCCTTAAGCCTTAACACCATAATTTCTTTATATATGCTTGATGGTTTCACTTGCCTCTTTTTCTTTTTTTTTCTTTTTTCTTTTTTTGATGAATTGGTTTCCCTTGTCATTGTGTTCCCACTTTAGCACCTTCGTATGATTTTTCATTTTTCTTCTCTTCTTTTGATGGTGGGGAGTGGAAGCGTCTGTGGACCATGGTTTTAAAAACCGGTACGGTAAAAGAACCGGAAAAGGAGCTAAATACCGGTTTTATGGTCGGACCGGGGTCCGACCGATGGTTGAACCGATGACGTCATAAATAATTTAATTATTATTTATTTAAATTATATAAATAATTAATAATTTTTTAATATTATATATATATATATATATATATATATATATATATATGTATGTATGTATGTATGTATGTATGTATGTGTGTGTGTGTGTGTGTATGTTGAGAGCCATGTAGCTGAATTGACACCTCCTCATACACAAAGTGTTTAGGGTTTAAGGGAGGAAATGTTCAAATTGAGGGAGACAGGGAAAAAGGTTCAAGTTGTGGGGTTAGCAGCATATTGTAATTATTTCTAAATAAAAAAAAAGGATATAGAGATATATATTGTTTTCCTTGAGCTAGAGCAGTTGCGATGAAAGTGTGGAGTGGATGGTTTTTTTTTAGTCCTTGAGTATTTTGGATTGTTTCAAATGAGTAATGGCTCCTCCTAAGAGCATTCACAGCAGTGGAGGTATAATGCTATAATGCTAAAATTTAGCTTCAAAATCACAAAAAATAGCTTATAGCAGTGGAGCTATAGCTATAAATTATACATGAATTGCTACAGTGCACATCTATAAATAGATGTGCACTGTAGCTCAAAGCTAAAAAAAAAAAAATTATTTTATTCTGCTGCTCCTTTTTTTTATTCTTTCTTTTCACACCGTGCCTCTCTCTCTCTCTATCTCTCATTCCCTCTCATTTCATCTCTGAAGCTCTCTCTCTCTCAAGCTCAGTCTCTCAACTCCGGTCTCTCAACTCCGGTCTGAAGCTCATCGAAGCTCACCCACGCCGCCTTCAATCATACACGCCTAAACCTCTGATCTCTTCGTCACTTTCAGTTTATCTCAGCTTCCTTTTCTCTTCTTTCTTTCTCTCATTCTCTCTTCTTCCCTTTCTCTTTTCTTCGGATCGGCATTGGGTTTGTGCAGTGGGTTTGTGTAGTGGTGGACGGGTTGTGCAGTGGGTTTATGCAGTGGATTTGTGTGGTGGTGGGTTTGAATCGGTGGTGATTGTTTGGGTGTCAATGTGGGTCCCTTCAGTGGTGGCTGGGTTTGAATCGGTGGTGGTTGTTTGGGTGTTGGCTGGGTTGATNAAAATGTTCAAATTGCAAGAATCAGGAAAAAAAGGTTCAAGTTGCAGAATTAGCAGCATATTGTAATTATTTCTAAATTAAAAAAAAAAAAAAAAAAAGATATAGAGATATATATATATTGTTTTCCTTGAGCTAAAGCAATTGCGATGGAAGTGTGAAGTGGATGGTTTTTTTTTTTAGTCCTGAGTATTTTTGATTGTTTCAAATGAGTAATGGCTCCTCTTAGGCTCCTAAATTTTTTGGTTTATTGATTTTGCTATCTATAACTTTGATTCTTCTTTACCTAATAAAGTTTGGATAAGTACATTTTTTCTTCAAGAAAATGAATAAAAATCTCCCTTCATGTTCATGCTCATGTTAATGTTCATATTTGTATCTTTTGCAATACTCAATAAGTTGTTTACTCATATTGTGAATTATCAATTGTAGTTAAGAAAAAAAGTATAAACACAACACTGTTCAATTAAACTAACGTGAAAAATTAAATTTGTTAGATTAAAAAAATGGACATGAAAATGAAAATTGCACAAAAAATTTCTTAAGCAGAATTAAAATAATTTTTACTCAATATTGTTTATCAAGCAATCATGTACTAACTAACAACATTCCAAACATTACATGCATAATGGGGTGATGAAATGGTTGTTTAGTTTATTTAAGAAATGTGATCTAGCTAATAGAAATTAAAAAAAAAAAATACAATAACTTTCATGCATAGTCATGAATTACACCTTTACATATATCTTATGCATTTTATGAGTTTTATTTTATATAAATGTATTTCATAAAATTAACAAAATTTATCATAAAACCCTTCATTGTATTTTTTAAAATCACTACATAAAAATGAAAGAAGTTTTTTTTCCCAAAAGAATATTCTCCATACATAATATTTACCAAAAAATATCATACCAAAAAAAATCGTGCAACACACAGGCCAATAACCAGTCTATATATATAATTAAATCCAAAACTGAGAGAAAATTCAATTAAATTCTGAATTGGATTCCAATTGTTTTCTAATTTTACGCCACGTGTCCAATTTAAGGTTTTTTTTTTTTTAAAAAAAAAAACATTGATTTCCAAATACCGATAGACTCACCATTCCAAATACATTGCACTATACTAACTTTTTTTTTTTTTATATGAGATAGCTTTTGTGGTGAGATAGTGACTCCTAAAAAAGGGCCATATATGGGACTGTGATTTCATGAACAACATGTAATTTTAAATAGAGTGATGGTAGGTAGCTATGCATACATACATACGTACATATATATATAGCCAAAACTAAGAGAAAATTTAATTAAATTCTAAATTGAAGTCTAATTTTGCATTACATGTCTATCTAATTTTTAAATTTGTGTGTCAAGTAAATTAATTGAAGTTCAATTAATTGGATTTTAATTGGAGTTCAATTTTGCGTCATGTATCTCATCTAATATTTTAATTTTTGTAGCAGGTGAATTATTTGGTACAAAAACCGAAAAGTCTAGATCCAATTAGATTCTAAATCATATATATATATACACACACACACACACACACACACGCATAATTGTGATTGTTTTTAAATGTACATGTGCATATGCTCGGGGTTACACACTACTT
This sequence comes from Quercus suber, assembly GCF_002906115.3. Lineage (NCBI taxonomy): Eukaryota > Viridiplantae > Streptophyta > Magnoliopsida > Fagales > Fagaceae > Quercus > Quercus suber. The sequence goes on along the minus strand of NW_027069495.1, from coordinate 1,093,157 downwards.
TTATTAAATGAATGTATCAATTTTTAAACACAAAATAGAAAAATAATTTGGAAATTGATTTATTACCTTGTTGAGATGACACTAATTATATTCATTACCATGTTAGTTTACAAGATTTTTATAATATAATTGGTAATAACTTTAACTTCTTAAAAAAATGATAATGTAAAAAAATTGACATTTGGCTTTTTAAAAGATTCATTTTAAAATTAGGTAAATAGTATGTTTTTTAGATGATGTTCATGAGCGCCTTAACTAAAAAGTCAAGACCTAAACCCCATTTGGTTGCCCAGAAAGCAGAGGAAAAGAAAAGAAAAGAAATTTTCAATTTTTGCTAATAAAATGAAATCTCATTTACTTATGGAGCTGCAATTAATATATTTTCAAATATTTTATTTTATTTTCTAATTAAGAACACATGATAATTCAAAGGATAACTTAGATGGCATAAAAATATTATTTTGATATTAATGTTAGATACATCAATTCTTTTAATGTACCGCTTAATAATAAGGATTATTTTGACACACCACTAAAAGTTTATTTTGACTCAATACCACGCGTGCTACAATATCAAAACCTTGTTGACAAGAAAGTCACCATTTAAAACAAAAATGAATTCCAAACTCTTGCCTTCCAAGCAATTTCTCAATTACTTTAACAGCCAATTGCAGTAGCAGTTGACCCAATGACTTTGACCCATGACTGGCGGTCCCTCTGTCTCACAATCTCACTTAACACCACTGCCAGCGTTATTTAAAGAGGCTTTTTGAGCTTTTTCAGTCGCACCTGCAATTTCCTAAATTTGTAAACTAAACTAAACTCAGCTCATTGCACATCCATTCCTTCATGGCTTTTATTCCATCATCATCTTCGTCTTCTTCTTCTTCCCGTGGATGCAAATACGATGTCTTTCTTAGTTTTAGAGGTGAGGACACCCGCACAAAATTTACAGACCATCTATATAATGCTTTGAAAAGAAAAAGCATATCCACTTTTAGGGACGATGAAAAAATCAAGCGAGGAACATTCATTGCCCCAGAGCTCTTGAAAGCAATAGAAGAATCAAGATTTGCTGTCGTTATTCTCTCAAGAGACTATGCTTCTTCAAGGTGGTGCTTGACTGAACTAACAAAGATTGTTGAGTGCATGGAAAAAACACGATTGGTAGTTTTACCTGTCTTCCATTATGTGGATCCAGGTCATGTGCGAAATCAAATGGGGACTTTTGCAGAAGCTTTTGCAGAGCATGAAGAGCATCTTAAGAATAACATAGGAAGTGTTCAAATGTGGAAAGCTGCTTTGACAAAAGTCGCTAATCTTGCTGGATGGGATTTAAAGAATAGGTAAGAATTTGGCAAAAAATACAAATTACATTTGTTAAGTATAGTCAATTGTCTTTTGGTTCTTTAAGTTGCATTTTTGTCAGTTTGATCCTATAAGTTCATATTTTTTGTCACCATTAGTCTGTCCATAACTGCTGTTAACTAAAATAAAATAAAATAATCAAACCAAAAAATTATTTTTTTAATATGAATTACACCTGCTAAATTTTGTCAATTGTCATTTTAGTTCTAGAAGTTTCATGTTTTTGTCATTTTAGTCATGTAAGTTCACATTTGTTGTCTCCATTAGTCCTTTTTAATTGGAAATTTTTTTTAATGAAGTGGAGGAAAGACTAATAGTGACAAAATAAAAATGTGATTTTTTAGGAACAAAATGACAAAAATAAGATTTATAGGACTAAAATGACAATTGACCAAATTTAACGGAGGTAATTTGCATTTTTGCCGAAGAATTTCTTCGAAATAATGCTATTTATTGTCAACTTTTTATATTTTCTAAAATTTATTTTTCCTTACTTTGTTTACTTGGCCACATGATCAAAAAGCATTATAAGTCTAACCATATTCCAATCCAAGTAGGACTAGATGTCTATCGAGCAAGTACATGTTTACAGAGACTTGGGCGTTACAACAAGTTAAAGGCCCTAATGGCTCTAACATTGCCCCCATAATATATCTAATAATGACTTTCTTTGTCCCATATATATTACAAACTTTGGAATTTATAATCTCAAATAGTACTTTCGTTGAAGAACCTTTTCATGGTTTGGCATGGTAGTCCCTAAATGATTCAATATGAGCAAACAGAGAGATAGACTTGGCAAAAGTGAGGGGACTCATTAATTTGGGACATTCTGGCATTTTACCCCCTTTTTTTTTTATTTGGCATTATGCCCCTATTTCGAAACTATATAGGTGCGTGTCCCTGTTTCGATACTCGATGACCCTAAAATCGAGTTACTTAAAGTACTCGATTGATTTAAAATCGAGTTATGCCCGATCAAACTTAAAAAAAAAAAAAAAAAAATGGCATGGAACTCGAGCTCCTAGAAATCGAGTTCCATGCAAAAAAAAATTTAGTATCATCGCCCCATACAAGGTTCAGGGAGCCCTATAGTGGCGTTTTTTAATCCCTATAGTGACGTTTTAAAGCCCTATAGCAGCGTTTTCCTGCAATTTTTTTTTCCTAAGTGTGATTGTCCCATGACAGGTTTAGGGAGCCCTATAGTGACATTTTTAAGCCCTATAGCGGCGTTTTACTGTAGATTTTTTTTTCCTAAGTGTGATTGTCCCGTGGCAGGTTTAGGGAGCCCTATAGTGACGTTTTGGAACTCGATTTCCATAAAATCAAGTTCTATGCAATTTTTTTTTTTTTTTTTTAATTTTGATCAGGCATAACTCGATTTTAAACCAATTGAGTACTTTAAGTAACTCGATTTTAGGGTCATCGAGTATCGAAACAAGGGCACGCACCTATATAGTTTCGAAACAGGGGCATAATGCCACATATTTTTGCCCAAAGGGGCAAAAGGCCAGAATGTCCCATTAATTTGACCCAAAATTGAAGGAAAATACCTGATTTGAACTAGAGAATTGTTTACCACAAGCAAAAACGGGTTGACCTAGACCTTTTCCTAGGTAGTGTATTGGTCAATCCGTCTAACCTGTGACTAACCCTTTAAATTTTTTTTTTTTTTTTTTTAAATAGACTATGTAAACTAGTAAATCACTTCAAATACAAAATTATTTAAAGGTAACATGACATCAACCATCCAAAGGTAATGACTATGTTGAATCAAATACCAATCACTAAAACTTTTTTATTTTCTTGTTTGACCATGGGACAACAAGATTTAGAGAAATTGAGCTTATAATATAAATTTTGAGAGTATCAAGTAGCTCAAGTTGAAATAACATCTCTACATCCGTGATAAAATGCTCAACGCATTCATCTAAACCTCAAATTTCTGCAATAAAACTCATAGCATCCTTGCCATTGTCAGTCTCATCTGTGACAAGTGAACCTCTATCTCTTTCACTGTTTTCAAGTGGAACAAAGCTGAGCGAACGAGAGTCGAATAAATGCACCACTATCACCCGAGAACGCCACTAGAGTTGTGGACACTTACTGTTCTATTTCTTTTTTTTAAAATCTTAAAATATTTTTTTAATTTTAAGGAGTTTTTTAATGAAATAATTTTTTTAAAAAACCAAAACAAAACTATGTTGGTTTGGGCACTTAATAGCTAAGAAACTAACTTTTATAGTGATGATATCATCGGTAACTTTGAATTGTGTAAACTTAAGAATCTTTGTATTATTTAACTTTTGTTTTTGACTATTTTGTTATTTTTGACATTTAGTAATTTTTTTGTTCATTTACTTATTTTTGGCATGTGAAAATAATATAGGTTGACCTGTAATCCCATCGAACCAATTTACAACTTGTTTAAGATAACACATTTTTAACCTTAACCTGATTGACTCACCCTAAACCCAACCCAACACAACCTGTTTGCTAGGTCTAAACAAAAAACTTGGTAATCCACATTATACAAGTGACTTGAGGATGTTACATAGCTTTGGTTTTGACAATCTACCCACAATGTCTTCATTTGAATGCTTGCCTCTTTTTTATAGTTTGCATTTCCTGCAGAATTTCCTTGATAAGCAGGTAAAAATGTTTAGGGAAAATGGCTTGGCAAAAAGTAGAATTATGCAGTTTATTTTATGAAATAAAATTGGGAAAACAGCAATCCAAGAAAGGTTCAATAGAGGAATTAATATAATCAGGCACTCTCAACTCATTAAACTCTTATAGTCGTAAAGAAACACATGGCTCTCAATTATAGAACATATAATGTCACCAAAAAAAAAATTCAAACATCAATTACAGCGCCATATTTTACATTTTAAAATTTCACGTTTTCTTACTGAACAAAGCTCTAGATTATGCTTAAGCTGAATGCCTTTTTTCCCCTATCAATATGGCTAGCTTTGCCTCATCGGTTTTTTTTTTTTTTTTTTTTTGGCGTGTGTGGCTATTTTCTTTGCAGACCTGAATCTATAGTTATTGAAGAAATCACTAAAAGGATATTTAGTGAGTTGAATTGTAAATTCTCAAGTGTTTATGAGGATCTTGTTGGAATGGACTCTTCTGTGGAGGAAATGTTGGATTCATACTTGTCTGAAAGGTTGGATGATGTTCGTTTTGTTGGGATTTGTGGGATGGGTGGAATAGGCAAAACAACTCTTGCGCAAGAAATTTATAAAACAATTTCTCATAACTATGAAGCTACCAGTTTTATTGCTAATATTAGAGAAGAAACTAAAACTCGAGGTCTAGTTTCTTTACAAAAACAACTTCTTTCCAAGATCCTCATGGAAAGTGAAATAAATGTATGGAATATTCCTGAAGGAATCAATCTTCTAGGGAAGACATTAAGTAATAAAAAGGTTTTTATCGTTCTTGATGATGTGGATGAAGAAGAACAATTTGGAGCATTAGTAGGGAAGCATGATTGGTTTGGTCAAGGGAGTAGAATCATTGTAACAAGCAGGGATAGTCATTTATTGAAAAGATGTGGAGTGAATGATATATATAGTGCTAAGGGGTTGAGTAATGATGATGCTTTGCAACTTTTTAGTTGGAGAGCTTTCAAAAAACCTTACCCTGAAGAAAATTATGTGGATTTTTCTAAGGGTTTTGTGAATTATGCTAAAGGCCTTCCTTTAGCTCTTAAAGTTTTAGGTTCTTTGTTGTTTGCTAAAAGAACAGAAGAATGGAAAAGTGCCCTAGATAAACTAAAAGAAGAACCTAATAAAAAAATCTTTGATATACTTCAAATTAGTTTTGATGGGCTAACATATATGCAAAAAGAATTGTTTTTAGATATTGCATGTTTTTTCAAAGGAGAGAACAAAGATTGCATGGGAGATGGTCTAGACTACAATCTTGGTGTTCTTATGGAAAAATCTCTCATAACCATTAGTGACCATGGAACATTGTGGATGCATGATTTGCTACAAGCAATGGGTCAAGAAATTATACGTCGTGAATCCCCTAAAGAGCCCAGTAGACGAAGTAGGTTGTGGTCTTATGAGGATGCCCTTCATGTGTTGAAGAATAATAGTGTAAGTTGACTAATCTAGATCTAAACTTGAAGAAATAAATATATTATTACAAACTCTGCTAATAATATGCCAATTTTCTAATTTCATTTTCATTTGTTATCAGGGAACTGAGGTTGTTGAAAGCATAATGCTAATTGCACCTGTTCAAAAAGTGGAAAACTTGAGTGCAAAAGCCTTATCAAATATGAAAAAACTAAGATTGCTAAAAATTAATAATATGCAATTTTCAAAAGACCTCTTTAGAGGTAATGTGCAATTTTTACAAGGCCTCAGTTATCTTTCTAATGAGTTACAGTTTTTAGAATGGCATGGATATCATTTAAAATCCATGCCAACCAATTTCCAACCAATCAAACTTGTTGAATTGAGGATGTGTTTTAGTGGCATCAAACAACTATGGAAAGGAATTATGGTAAGATTTTCACTTATACAAAATGTGTAATTTATTCAATTTCATTTAGGCTTGACGTTATCTAATTATTTATTGCTTTATAACAGACTTTAGATGAGTTAAAACTTATTGACCTAAGTTACTCTCAAAACTTGATCGAGACCCCGAACTTCAGTGGAGCACCAAATTTAAAGGAGTTGATTCTTCGAGATTGTACAAGACTATCTAAGATTCATGCATCTCTTAGAAATCTCAAACAGCTTATTCAATTGGATTTGAATGGTTGCAAATCCCTCAAAAGTCTTCCTAACAAGATCGGGTTGGAAGCTCTTAAAATATTTGATCTTGGTGGTTGTTCAAGACTGGAGAAGTTTCCGGAGATTGTGGGAAATATGTCATGTTTGTCAAAACTTTATTTGAACGAGACTCCTATAAAATATCTGTCATTATCCGTGGAACTTGTAACTAGTCTTATTAAATTGGATCTAAGAGATTGCAAAAATCTTTCAACTCTTCCGAATGCCTATTGTAGTTTGATGTCTCTAAAAATTCTCTATTTATCTGGCTGCTCAAAAATTGATGAACTACCAGAGAATTTGGGAAATCTTGAAGGCTTGGAGGAGCTGGATGTGAGTAGAACTGCTATAAAAGCGTTACCTACATCTATCAATCTCTTAAAAAATCTCAAAGTACTGTCTTTTTACGGATGTGAAGGGTTATCACCTAAATCATCAAATAAGCTCATCAACTTTCAGCAAAGAAGTCTATATCTCATGGACATGTTAGAGCATTCTTTATCAAATTTCTGCTCTTTGACCCACCTGGATCTACGTTTTTGCAATCTTCAATCAATTTCAGATGAAATTGGGTGTTTGTCGTCTTTATTAGAATTAAATCTAAAAGGAAATAATTTTATTTGCCTTCCTAAAAGTATGATTCAGCTATCTAATCTGAAAAGTCTTGGGTTGAATTATTGCACTAGTCTTCGATCATTACCAAAGCTTCCATTAAATATTGAGAGTATTGGTGTAAGCTGTTGTACCTCACTAGAAACATTTTCAATTAGACCAGAAGACAAATTTGTGCCGGCACTTGATCTTACCAATTGCGTCAAATTGATTGAGAATCAAGACTATATTGACCTGTTGTCTGGAATGCTAAGACGTTATATCATTGATGACCAGGTCTCTCTCTCTCTCTCTCTCTCTCTCTGTGTGTGTTGCATGTGAGGTTCTAAGCATTATGGTTTTTACGTTTCAGAGATATGATAAGCGAATACATCGCTACGGTCTTGTGATTCCTGGAAGCGACGAAATTCCGAAATGGCTTAGTCACAAAAACGTGGGGACGTCAGTTAATCTGCAAGTGCCTTCTTCGGATTTGTTATGTAACAAATTGATGGGAATCGCTGGGTCTTTTGTTTTTGTATTCCGCCAGCATTATCCATTTGACCAACTTCGTATTTTTGATAGGGGAGATGCAAGATATACGTATGAGCTTATTTGTTCCATATACGCCAACGGATTCAAAATTTACAAAACGAGCCATCAATTATCCGTGGAATTTTGTAAGATTGAATCGTGTCAACTTTTTCTATTTTATTTACCCTCTATATACTTCGAGCATGACTGGAAAGAAAAATTGAATGGAGTCGATGCTAATGGACTCACCCAGATTGAGGTTAAATTTGAAACCAAAGGTCCAGGCTTAGAGGTTACAAAATGCGGGGCCAGCTTGGTATTTGAACAAGACATTGAAGATCTCAAGCAAACCAAGGCTTGGCCTAGCAGCTGTTGCATCACTCCTTATGAGGATGATTTAGATACCAAGATTAAGCAAAGTCGTGATGAGGCTGGACCTAGTGGAGAAGCACCACACCCAAAGTGGATACAACTCCCTAATCTAATTCAAAGTCTTGTGCTATGTTTGGGAAATTGGCTTGGGAATTTATGTACACCGGGTTAAGGTAACCCTGATTCTGAGGAGGAGGAATTCCAGTGAAAGTGGTAGCTGTAATGACTATGCAAGGCTGATAAACCTGTTTTTTTCTCGTGATTTTTGTGTAAGTCACCATCTTTCTCTCTCTCTCTCTCTCTCTCTCTCTCTCTCACTGAACTTTTTTGTAGCTATATATTTCTTCTCTTTAAGTTTTTTATTTTTTAGAATCTTTTTCTTGGCATGGTTTCATTTTTTAAAAAGAAATATTTGTGACAATGGCCATTTTACTTCTGTAATTCACTAATTTGTGGTACTTATTTCTGCTAGTTGCCCCAAACTGGATACTATGAAGTTATTGGACCTTGTTGGCGAGGGAAATAGTAACACTGTAGCAGGCAAGATATGTGCAACTGATTGTGTGCTCATCATTTTTGTTTAATTATGTAAGAGGGTTATCCACACTTTTTTTGCTCTATTGATGGTATTTACTAGTACAAGTTTCCATAGGAGAATACAATAGATGCATCCCACTTATTCGGGCCCTTTTTTTCTTTCACTACATTAACCCTTTTGAAATCTGAAATGGAGCCAATGATTTTTTCAGTTGTATTATTCATGATCTCTGAGGCTATGATGAATTTTGTTAAGTTTGTTGATTAGAATGCTGTGGAAATTTTGCCTTTCCGTTTTCGAATTTCAAAGGACAATCTTCTATCAATTGAATATCTTTAATTGTGTTATTGCTGATCAGAATCATCTTTATTAATGTACTCAGCACAAACTTTTATTTTATTTATTTAGTTTTACCTGTTGTCTATGCATTTCTTTTTCAGTCTATGAGCATCCAGATACGATTCTTGACAATTCGGCATTAATTAGAAACTTCTCATCATCTTAATTGTAAAGAGGCCATGCAATGGTGGATGGCAGAGACATTGTCCTACTGCCAGTAGCATGGGTTTTGGTGCCACTACCTCTGCCACCACCCACTACACCATCTTTTGGTAATCTGGGGTTGATGCTGATGATGCTTGAGAGGAACTGGGTTCAACAACTCAAAAGATTGCAAAAAACTCCCTGAAAGATTGTTGGAAAGTATGTTTTTTAAGTCGGTCTACTTTTTTTCTAATGTGGATTTTCCTTTTCTTTCCAAGAAACTTTCCTTTTTTTTTATTGCATTTGTTTCTTGTGTGTGACTATTTCTCTGTTTGGCTACAGGGAAACTAGATGAAAATTAACATAGAAAGGGTACAAAACTTTTGATTCTATCTTGTTTTGATGTTTTAGTTTTGGGAGCTGTAATGCTGACTAATATGGGCTGAAATAGTGGTGCCAGACTTAGTTCTTGAGTTCTCCACTTTCTGGGTTCCCTTTGGAACATATATATTTTGTTATCTTATCCTACATTTTTCATAGAAATTGGACAAGCGACAAAATGCTGGGGTTTATGCTTTCTTATGGTTTTTGTTTTCATAACATATAAGCACTGCTCAAGCAAGCCGGTCTGTTTGGCTTTGTTGGCAATTTATTTCCTTAACATAAAATGCATTTTTTTTTTTACCAAGAAAATAGGAGGAGCTTATTGTGAATTATGTTGTCTTGTATATGTATGTTTTCTGAAGGTATCAGTTGGAGCTATGACAGAAAGCGTTGGAGGAGAATATTACTGTATATTTGGGACAGGTTGTTGGAAGACCCACATTCACAAGCTGGGTCACTTGATAAGGAAGCCCCAAAAATAGCACATGTATTTTTTGCCCCTACGCCTAAGGTGGCTCTAGTTCAGCAGGTAAACTACTATTTATCATGTTGGTTTGTAAATTGAGGTTCGGCTTTGGGGTTGTATTTAAGTTTGAGACAATCTTTGTAGTTTAAGCTGGTACATTGCACAATAATGATGTGGTGTGCTCCTTGGCTTGGCTGAGGTGGTAGGTGTGCAGACCATGAGAAGGGGGTTGTGCTGTTGGTTTTTAGTGCTTATTTATGCAAATTTTAATCGTGATTTTAAGAAGGGGCTTTTTGATTCTGCATGCTTCAAGATATTATTTTGAGGGTTTAACTAACCTTGATGACTTTTGAAACAAATTCCCTCAAAACGGAAATTTCTACAGCCTTCGTGACCCTTGAACTGAAATTTCAACAGCCTACATAACCCTCAAAACAAATGTTTTATCTTTATCAAGGATTGGCAACCATTGAAAAAATTAAAAGGGAATAAAGAACAATAACCTTTTTTGAGGGCCTCCCAACCCTCAAAATAAGGTTTTTCTCTTTAAAAAAATAAAAACCCACAGCTATGCACGTAGACTTTAAAGAACCACATATTAAAAAATCTATATTATACCAAAGCACAAATATCAAAACAAAATTCAATTAGCTTTCCAAGTTACTAAATTCTTCATTCTTGAAGTTTATGTAGACATTTTCATATTAACATAAAGGAATTTAGTATTTTAACTAGATAAAGGAGAAAAAAAAAGGAAGAAGAAGAAGAAGAAGAGAAATGAATCAGTACAAGAACCATGCATGATCAAAATCCTAATCTTAATATTATTCTATTTCAATGCAAAACAACCTGATGTACTAATATTTAAAAGATCTCACATAAAGGATTCTGCCTTCTCCTGGTACTTTTCAGAGACTGATGCATAGCCACCAACTTTCCCTTGCATTAAGAACAGCAGGAAATAGACAAACCAATTAATCATGCACTTGTTAAATGGTTGAGGTGTTTGATTGAAAAATTGTCATACAATGAAGTCCATATTGACATGTGATTTTCAAAATGTAACATATTTTTGAAAAAGCAAATAAATGATGCATATAAATTACTGTACCAATTTAAACTATCATTAACACACAAGTACACACACTTACCCACTCTGTTTTGAACTTAATAAGGCTTACCATTTGTACTCCAAATTCTTGCTTGCCCCCATCGTACGAACTTGTTGCAAGTAGTGTTCCATCACCCTGCATAAGGACAGGCAAAAGTATCACAAATTTTTCATACAAAATGGTGACAACATCAGCAGGAGCCTTTGGTACCATCAAAATAGCATCTCGAAAGTGCATTTCTTGCTTTTCAAGAAGTACATTAATATATATATATATATATTAGTAATGCAAAAGTACTGCTATGTACAAATGCACATTCTTATCATTCACACAAAGGAGGGAACTGTTCCCTCTCCACATTGATGTGGAATACCAAATACCTAAGATGTTACTAACTCATGCTGTATGTAAGAAAGGTGCCACCTCTATTATCTTTTTGGGTGTCCTTTCCTGCCTGATTGATACAGTTAGCACTGAATCTTTGAAATTAATGCCGTAGCATGATTTCAAACAGATAATACAATCTAGAATGGTGAGACAATAACATTGGTTCTATTATTGTTGTTGAGCCAAAACACTTCCAATGAAAAGTACATAATGAATAATATGTATCAGATAATGAAATGACTATATTAAGTTTTTATAATTAAAATCATTTCCATATACATGAAATCAACATGGACCATGCTAAATTCTTGGCAGTTAGGCACTCTTCTAGCGTTGGACTATTTCATTCTAAGCTTCAGAAGCAAGGCTCTCAGGAGATAATTCCAATCCAAACCAAGTATCAAACCTAAAAATAAAGCACCATATTGTACAGAATAATAAAAGACAACAAGTTGAAAGCTAAGCTTTAAAAAAGCACATGCTTATGACATGCAAACTTTGAGAATATATTTGATAGTATAACTAAACGATAGTGTGGGTTCAGCCAGAGCATAATTAGCAGCTATTATGAACTTAAGTCAGAATAGTGAGATAAAACTCACATTCCAATCAAGTGTGGTGACGTCTTTACTCTTCTCATTTGTTCTACCCTTAACATGTTTCAGCACCAGCACGTTTAAAGGACCATTAGAAGTAGATCTTGAGCTACCATCCACTATTGTCCATATACGAGCTGTTGAATCTCCGGATCTAGAAGTTTTATCAGGCATACAGCCAAAAACTATTAAAATTCACAACCTTAAATAATGTTACCATACCATAACAAAAACTGATCTGAAATTCCAGGAATTACAATGAAATTAACACATACAATATGTTATACTTCTTAGTTGCCAAATCAAAACAGATGATCATTTCATTCAAAATTAATGATGCATTCAACTGCATTTCTATACTAAAGTCTACTTCTGAACAATATAATGATCTGCAGTAATATGACTTAATGCAGAAGCTGATATAATCACAAAAGAAATCCTTAGAAAACCCTATTTGCTCCAGTAAAAAATAAAGCAATTCTCAGGAACCCTTCATAATGATTTTGCTTCAATTGGAAGATCATATCCAATGTGGAACCTGTAATTCACTACACAAAAGGACTAAGATGTAGGAAGTCTGTAATGCAGCAATAACAAAAAAGGATCACAATATGAAAACGCATCAAATTAGTTGACATGAAAGATGCATGTATCAGAATATACATAAGATGTTTAAAATAAGTTATAGATACACATGATGAACCATCACACAAGAAGTATGTCATTCAACAAAGAAATATTTAGCCTGATGCAAGAAGAGAACCAGTTGGACTCCATGCACAAGCACATACCTGAAGGAAGAAAGGAAAATCATTATGAGGTGGGCGAAGGGGGGACAAAAAAATGCAGAAAGATTGGAGACATGTTCAAACCTCTAAAGTACGTCCTTCCAAATTGTCACATCAGAACTGGGAATTTCACATGCCTGAGAAGTCAAGGTTGTAGAGATATCCATTAGTTCTGGTCCTATAAAACACATCCAGAGAGTTTTATACTTCATGGTTGGTATAAAGGATAATACAAAGAGAGGTCAAGAAAACAGAGAAAATACTTTCAATGCCAATGTAAACTTACCTACAGATACACCATTATCTTCAGGTTTTACAATAACTTTATCCTCAACATCTGTAACCATTTCTCTGTCAGTGTGATCCTCATGTTGTTTTTCTCGCTCCTTATCCTTTTGTGCCCTCTCCTTGTCCTTTTCTACCCTCAATAATTTTTGCACAAACACCACAAAAATTGACTAAAGTGGTACTACATATAAGTTATTCAAAATAGTAATGGCAATTAACATATGACTATTTTTTTCACATGGTTTTTTTACATTTTTTACCTTGTGGTACAGAAAATTGATGGCCCCAAAGCTAGAATTGCAGATTACTTTGATGTGTTCGCAGGGACAAGCACAAGAGGTCTTGTGACTACCATGCTAACTGCACGTCGCTTTTTTATTCTCTCTGAAGTCATTCTCTCTTATCAATATCATTGTCTAATTCACATATGATTCTGTAGGCTATGCATATCTAGTACACAACTAATTTCAACTCAAATCAGCTATACCTTTATTTCCATTCATTAGGATCAATTATCTTCTGGATGCAACCGGTTAAAGAGTCAATAATCAATATCACTACTTAACAAAAAAAAAGGGAGATATCAGAGAACCAGTACCCTGACCAGACTGGATTTTCTTTGTGCATAAAAGGGCCTTTGAGTCACCAACATTGGCAATAAAAAAAGGTATAGAAGATGTTGTTAACAATATAAACACGTTTTGATATATGCAGGACACAAATAACACAGGATGCCTATAATCTTATCCTATTATGGCCATGCCAAAGCAATAGAGTATATGTATATATTCACTCAAAGTAAATTGCTTAATCAATGCAACAAGCAACATACCTTCTGTACATAGGCATTAATCAAGGCATTGTACATTGTGGAGGGCGGCTTCAACCCTGCAGACTTCATAACATCCAAGCACTCAATCGCGTCATCAAACCTCCCCGACTTTCCATAAATATCAACCAATGTCGTGTATGTAACCACAATAGGCAATAACCCCTGACTCTGCATCCTCCCAAATAAGCCCTTCACATCCTTCCACCTCTGCTGCTCCCCAAAACAACTGATCATAATATTATACGTCGTAGTACACAGCTTATGTGGCACTGTGCACAGCTTAAGGTGATAGCACTTTTATTGAATCACCGCCATTAGGAACTGTGCCTCCTGTGCCTGCAAAAGGCACGTTTCCCAAACGCACATCTTCTGAATTTGTTAAGCAGTAAGAGTTTGATGCAGCTACAGCTTGCATCTGTCTAAACTGCAACTCATATGTACATCGGTCAAAACACAACAGCTACAGCGGGTAATGTTAAAAGTTCACGTAAGAGGCACATGTCAGATTAAGTGTGCTAGCCACATGTGTTTTTATCTGATTGGCTGTTTGTAAATAAGCTATTTACATTCTGTTTTTCTTGTATAGCGGCTAGATTTGGATTAGTTACAGAGAGAGTTAGATTAGTTCTCTCTCTGTTAATTCTAATTAAAGTAAGTATACCGATAGAATTCCTATCAGTTTATTGAGAGTTTCTCTTTTAGCATGGTATTAGAGCTCTATTTGTGCTACCACTCTGCACCCTTAGCGATGATAGTCACTCCACAAGTACAAAGTTCTTGTGGAGTATGGGGGCAAGGGACGTAAATCATAATATTGTTTTAATTTCTTTATGTGGCATTGTCTGCTTAAAAGTTGCTAATATTGATTTGTAATAGACAACATGCTGCATAGCCACTCTTGGAAACTGTATACCATTGGAAGCATTAGTTTGTGAGCCAAATTTTATTATATACTTTTGACATTCTACTTTAAAGGTTAAATCCTTTAATTTGATACTTGTTTGCAGGTAAAATATCTTGGGGAGGATGGAGAGAATGTTCCTATTGCTGGTGATGTAGCTATATGCTCTCCTTGGGACCTTTTGGTTAGCGTTTTACTTAAAATGACTGTCACTGACATCAGTTTTACATTACTAGTGGTACCAATACTTTTATGTTAGAGATCTCTCATGTCTACACCATGTACTTGACAGTTGTCATGAATCAAACTCTTTCCCCTCTTCCATTGAGTAAAACATTGTCCTGTTCTTCAGATTTTTCCCTACTATAATCTCTCAACAGGTTATACTTTTATGTGACACACTTCCCTTTGCCCATCTCCACAGTAATAAATAAAATGGCCAACAAGAACAATAGAGTGCAATTGGTATGGAGTCTAAAGTTTTTCTTCTTTGTTTCCCTTTCCTCCTTTTGTGTGCATGCGTCTTGTAGGATCCTAGATGATGGCTTTAATGACTGCACACATATTCTTGGAGGAAAAACATTCTAAGGTGTGCCAGCCACAGACTCAGTTATTGACAATTCAATCTTTAGGCTAACAATTTCAAACGTGTTATTTTTCATCCAAAATCCAAATAGCAAAATCAACCAATAATTTAAGCTCAAATCAAACCAAAATGTACAAATCAATCCCAAAATCCTCTCCAATACATCATTCTTTTTCTACAATATTTAGACAACCAAACAGATTCTCGAATGAATCAAAGAAATTTAATAGAACTCAAATTTCAGCACAAGTTAATGGTTAGGGATTCAAGCTAGAAAATTTACCAATTGAAAACACCAATAATAAAATTATAAAAAATAAAAAATAAATAAAAAATAAAAATTTTCAACAAAAAAAATCTCAACAAAACCCATACAATACAAACTCATTTATTTTCCTAAGATTTCTCAACAACCAAACAGATTCTAAACGAGTCCAAAGAAATTTAATCGAGCTCAAATTCCACCACAAAGCTAATGAATTGAGCTAGAATTTCAAAGCAATTGAAATAAATATAACTGTTTAAATAAATAAAAACCCAAACAAAGCCTATTCATTTCAAACAATTTCTCCAAATACAGAATCCGAGTAAATCTAAAGAAATGCAATGAAATGAAAAGCCGTAGAAGATCGTACCTAGTAGAATCGGATATAAGTGTAATTTCCAAAATTTCTCAGGAAACAAACAGAGAGAGACAGACCTGTAATCGGAAAATGGGGTGGTGAAGATGAGATAGCTGACCACCGCAATGGCTCGCTTGTCGTCAGAGATGAGATAGCTGACCACCGCAAATCAGCCCGTCTGAGATGAGATGAGCTCCGATCTTTGAGTTTTTTGAGATGAGCTCAGATCGATTTTGAGAGAATTTTCTGAGATGAGCTCCGATTTTGAGAGAATTTTCTGATGGTGTGAGCAGTTTCTGAGTGTGGAGCGTGAAAAAAATGAGTTTTCCCTTTTGTATTTTAATTTTGGACTTTATTTCAAGGGTTGGAAATTTTGAGATATCTTCTATCAAAGGTTGCCATAGGATGTTGAAAAATGCTTGAATTTGGAGGTAAAATTAGCGCTGGAGTGTAAAAACTAGCCCTTCCGAGGGTTGTATAGGTTTATTTCAAGGATTTTAATGACCCTCGGAATAAAGCTAATCAAACTTAACCATGCGCTCCAATTTTTAGTGATGGTTTCGGCACTTTTTAGTCAACCCTTGAGAAAAGTGGGTTGAAACAAGTCAAGTTTGCTGTAGTGGTCACACGTAATGATTTTCATAGCTATCAAATTATCTCTTCATCAAATGCACCACCTCTTGCCGTTGTAGTTAGCAAGATCTAGCAAATCTAAATGCTTTAATGACTGCATGCATCACTGATTAATGCTGTAGGATTGTAAAATAATTAAAATTTGTTGGATTGTTGACAATGGTTGCAGTTACTATACGAATGCTTACATACCTAAGGTATACAGTATTCTCTTAACTATAACAGAAATTTGGCCTTGGCCAACTTTAACAGAGTATAGTGTTTTTGACATTTCTTTTTTGGGCTCAATAAGTACTTACACTATATTATAGTGATGTGCGGTTACCTGTAATCTAATTTTTTTGAGTTTCTTGCTTGTGTATTTCTCTACATTGAACTGCATTCTCATTTTATTTTTACATCAAAATGTTGAAATTTGAAGTTGCTTGCATTTCAGGATCCAGTGACAAAACATTGGAAATTGTGATGTATGAAAATGCAGGAAGTGAAGCTGGAGTCTAAAAGGTTTTTGTATTCTGGTTTTATTCAAGTGAATTTGTAGAATTACATATGGTGTTTTAATATAATCAAGAGATTCTATAATGTAAATATGGTGCTAGAGGTGTCTTTTGGAAGATTGACAATTGTCGAACTTCATCATTTGTTGTATTCTGTATTGTGTGTCTGCACACAAATTGGTCTTCCATTTAACGTCATACTATACCTGGTCTGTTTTCAGATTCAGTAGATTGGCTTATGTCTAAAATGCGTGAACTTAAAGGCTCTACTGTTGCTGTGGACTCAGCCACTCCAGAAGAGTGCTATAATTTAATCTGCTTCTTGTATTTAAAATTGAATCTGGTCTCTCTTAAGGTGATGGTAGACCTGCATGTTCCACTTGCCATAAGTTGTCTATGCAGATATTGGCAGCAGGCTATTATCTTTGTAACGCTTGGTTTGCATTTCCAAAACTAACTGATGGTTTTTATGTTACTAATCTTTTTTTCTCTTGAATTTATTTATTATTACTTTCTTTACTGGGCCACATGACATCTTTCTTTGTCCCTGTATATTACAAACTCAGGAAATTATAAGCTCAGATTTGACTGTAGTTGAACAGCCTCTGCAAGTTTGCATAGTTTGTGCCATATATAGATATACAGTCTTAGAGTTCCCTTTTGAACAAAGCTAACATAGCAATTTTTTTTGTGCCGACAGTTTCGCAATACATAATGCCTTTTGGATTGTTGCTATATACAGAGTCAGATTGATCAGTGGGAAGAAGAGTTCAAATGGGCTATACAAGCCACGCAAGGAAGCGGCTTTGGACCTACGCTTCAAAAGTAGCCAAGGCTGCCAATATCTAACATATAGACAGAAAATCAGATATGCCATGCTCAAAATTTTAAAGACGAAGAAGCAAATTTCAAATCCATAAAGGATGTAGGACTTGCTACTTGGGCTACCTTTTTTTTTCTTTTCTTTTTTAACATGAACAACGATTTCATTTATGATTGAATACAAAGCCTCCATAGCAGGAGCAGGTGAATCTTCAATCCAAAAAACATTTTCAGAAATTAGAGTAAATATATTATTAAACAATATTGAAAGTATAAAATTTGACCGTGAAGAAATTCAAGTAACAATAATGTGTTTGGTTTGATGGAAACTGATTTCCAGAAAATATTTTCCGCATTTACAGGCATTTAGAGCCACTAAAAATGTTGGTCAACCGAAAATTGTTTACATGTTGACAGTAAAATAAAAGTACGTATGGCAAAAATTGGTTAAGCTTTCATTTTCCATAAACTATTTTCCACTTCACTCAAATCTCATCAACCTAACCTCCACCCCCTAACCCCACTGTCTGCCACCCAATCACCACCCCCACTGTCCACTGCATTTAGGCTTGAAATGTGAGATCACGGATTTAGGAAGTTGCAGTCCACCGACCAAGCTAGCCAGCACACTCTGTCCACGCTGCCTAGTGCCATGGAGGAAAAGAAGGGGAAGACGCCAAATGGTGAGAAAGTGAAGAAAAAATATATATAGAAAATGATGTAATGGATTAAAATATAAATTTACATAGAGTACAAATAAATAAATAAAATTTAAGCGAAACAATTACACAAAATACACAACCCTCTATCAACCGCTGATATACAGGCTGTTAATTTCCATTGCATGGGAGCTTCAATAATTGGATCAAGGGTTGTTAATTGCCATTGCATGATTTAAGCGAAACAATTACACAAAATACTCAACCCTCTATCAACCGCTGATATACAGGCTATTAATTTCCATTGCATGGGAGCTTTAATAATTGGATCGAGGTTTGTTAATTTCCATTGCATGGGAGCTTCAATAATTGGATCAAGGGTTGTTAATTGCCATTGCATGAAAGCCTCAATAATTTGATCTCACAAAGCCGCAGGTTGCCTCATTGATGGTGGAGATTTTTGTTGTATTGTGTCTGAGATGAGATCTCACCAAATATGGTGGGAGATCTTGCCAAATTTGGCCACCGACATGATCATCGTCAAATCTCAAATGAAGGGTGCATCTTCGTCAAGCCTCAAATGGAGAGTGCTGGCACACGACAATTAATAACATATGGAGAAGGGAGGCGAAGAGAACAGTGGATATAAATGATTGTTCCTACGAATATTTTATTAACACTGGCCGAAGGAGAACATTCTATTGGAATTAATAGATCCATCACTGGCTAAACAATTTTTGAAAAAGCATATGGATAATAAACACAATATAACAGGTTTTGTCAGGTTGCTCAGAAAAATCTTCCATCAATTCCAACCAAAAAGCGTTGTATGATATTGAACTTTCTACATTTTTTTTATGTTGGAAATTCTCTCTTTCAAAGTAAATCCAATAAAGAACATATAAACAAGGTATAGAAGCTAGGGATGCAGGGGGAAGGGCATCAGAACAATACAACGAACCGCTAGAAGCTTCGAGTCAGCCATCTTTTGTTAGAAATCAACACTAACTCTCTTGTCTTTAGAAATTTCTAGAAACTTCTAGAAACTCCTAGAACATCTCACACATTCTCTAGAAAATTCTCTTACATTCCGAAAATTTCTCCATGATGCTCTTTCCGGATTTCTCTAAGAGATATCTCTAGAGACTTCTATGTAGAAGTAAAACTCAGCCACATGTTTATAGAGTAGTCTAGAAGGTTAGAGAATGGCATTCATTTAATGCCAATAAAAAGGAAGATGCTAGAAGCTTCAAGTTGGTTTCCTAACCAACATACACCTAGTATAAATAGATGTGGTGGTGTGTGAGACTAGTGTGAGACTAGTGTGAGACTAGTGAGAGGGGTGTGAAGTGAGTGTCATAAAGCACCAAGTGAGAGATGCGTGAAGTTGTATGAGAAGGTGAAGTGTGTGCCATAGGTAGCAAGTGTGTAGAGTGAATTAGAGTCAAGAGCTAGTGTGTGTAGGCATCTAGAAGTGAGGTGTGTGCAAGTGTATTAATGCAATAATAGTGCTTGTAAAGTGTTGTAATTCAAAGAGTCAAGTTTTTAATAAAAACTGTTGGTTCAGTCTTTTATTTAACAATCTAGTGTCAGAACTTCCGCTAACTCAACATCTTTGCCCGAAAGAAGAAAGGCATGACGGAAAGCAACCAGCAATGGAACAAATTCCTTGGAAACAAAATAAATTCTTCAATAACAATAGCTTGAACTATTGTTAGCTTGGTGACGATTAATAAGTGGACAGCAATGTATGAAAATGCAGGAAGTGAAGCTCGAGTCTTCAAGTTTTTGTATTCTGGTTTTATTCAAGTGAACTTGTATAATATATATATATAGTGTTTTAATATAATCAAGAGACTCTATAATGTAAACATGGTGTTTGAGGTGTCATTTGGAAGATTGACAATTGTGGAACTTCATCATTTGTTGTATTCTGTATTGTGTGTCTGCACACGAATTGGTTTTCCGTTTAACCTATAGTATGCCTAGCCTGTTTTCAGATTCAGTAGATCGGCTTATGTCTAAAATGCATGAACTTAAAGGTTCTATGGTTGCTGCTGACTCAACCACTCCAGAGGAGTGCTATAATTTAATCTGCTTCTTGAATTGAAAATTGAATCTAGTCTCTATTATGGTGATGGTAGACCTGCATGTTTCACTTGCCATAATTAGTTTATATATTGGCAGTAGGCTATTATATAGGAGTAATGCTTCGTTAGCATTTCTAAAACTAATTTCTTCCCCAGCTGAAAAGGAAAAACAACGTAAAGAGATAAAATGTGCTGTCTGGTGATGATTTAAACTGGTTTTAAGAAGTTGCTTGGATGCATAAGAGGCTAAGGGCTTGTAATTTTGGTAGAAGCAAAATGTAATTTGCTTTTTGCAATTCATTGGCTCTGCCACTGATTTTACTATGAATACTATGATATCTCTTCCAACCTATGTTATCATACAATATCAACAAGCAACAAGGCAAGTCCTGAAAATGTTGGACCTGGACATGGCATGATGCAAACTCAATTGATTTTTTAACTTTTAGGTCCTCAATTTTGGTTTAGAAAGTGTCCCAATAAATCAGAGGGAGTTATTGAAGAACACATGTTCACGTGATCACAAGCTATATAATTTTACCCCTTGCATTTTTTTTCCTTATAGTCTGAAATGTTACAACACTAAAATCAATGGGCGCCCCAGCTCATGCTTATTGAATTATGAGCTCGCGGATCATTTTTCTCATAGTAAATTAATGTACTTGATATTGTAGGGGACATCCTCCTGAAGCCTTTGCTTATATGATTTTGGATGTAAGAAAGTCCACCTCATAGTTGAACT
This sequence comes from Quercus suber, assembly GCF_002906115.3. Classification (NCBI taxonomy): domain Eukaryota; kingdom Viridiplantae; phylum Streptophyta; class Magnoliopsida; order Fagales; family Fagaceae; genus Quercus; species Quercus suber. The sequence continues at coordinate 1,072,066 of NW_027069495.1, read as the reverse complement.
TATGAATTTATTGCCCAGTTGTCAGAAAATGCTTTTCTTTTTCGTTTTTTCTTTTTTTTTTTTAGAGGAAAATTACATTTCAAACTCTATAAATTGAAATTCATTCTATTCACACCATCATGCAGGGACGGAGTTATGTATTGACCAAGGGGGGCTCTAGCCCCCCTGGCCTCATGAGATTTTCCTTAGTATTAGTGGTATCAACGAGTGTCTTTGCCACAACTGACTTGAGTTTTTGGTAGTGTTTGAGTGGCTTTGCAACAACTGACTTGATTAGTAATAGAAAATTAATAAATAAAAGTGGTGATTAGACCCAAAGAGTGATTGTCTTTCACCCAAAAATAAAAATTGTGAAGTGGTGGACCGCAAACTTCTCTTCTTCTTCTTTTTTCTTTTTTTGGTCTTATTGTCTTGGTTTTAATATGAGTGATTCTAGAAACATAAATTATTTCACAACATTTTATCATAATTTCTCAACAAAAAAAAAAAAAAAAAAAAATAAACATAAATTATTTCACAACATTTTATCATAATTTCTCAACAAAAAAAAAAAAAAAAAAAAAAATTGTTACAACTTTGGTATAGCAAATTGTGAGTGGTTGTCTATTATCCCTTACACATGGACTAATCATTTTTCTTCACTACTCACACATTGCTACATCACAATTGTGGCGAAAAAGTCGTGTAATACTTACTTTTTTTTCCTAATTTATTTGCTTGAGGTCTATTTTTTCTTTGTCAGTTTCTGATTTGGGTCTGCATTGAACACTCATTTAATATCTTGTTTAGCTTTGTCAGTTTGTGTTGATTTTTATTTTTTTTCCTATTTTCTTTTATTTAGCAAATATAAGTAGTTTTTATAGTTAAAAATAGGATTTATAATAAAATTGAAGATGATTTTTAGACAAATTTCTGTAACATTTTGTAATGATTTTTGACATTTAAAAGAATGCCAGGTTCTCTTTTAATAAATAATTATATTGCGATGTATTTAAAAATAGTTATTTTGTGTCTTTTGTTGTTGGCATTTTGTTAGCACAAAATGAATGTTAATTTAGATTTTTATGAGATTTTTATTTTTTATTTTTTTTATACTTTGCCCCCATTTGATTGAACTTCTGGCTCTGTCCCTGCTATCATGCATACATAATCAAAAAAGGCCGCACTCACATTCTACCAAGTAGACCCTCAAAACAGAACAAACATTTCTTTTCTGTTCCATGATCCTAGGTTCCAGAGAGCATGAGGGTAAATAAAACTTGGAAAGGGTACGCTTCTCTCAAAGCACATATAATATACTATTAGAAAGGTGTGTCGCTATCAGTAGATGTTATCATATATGTTCAAATGTTGTACTCCTAATATTGCTGGTAACTTCAGAAATGCTTCTTGTTGGCCTTGGGCTTAATTGGCACTCATTTGGATGCGATTAGCCCAGTATCAAAGAAAAGAACCTTATAAGTTCCTTGTGCAAAGTGGTTTGGAAGCCTACTATATCTATCACATTTGGTCTCAAAGAAACTCAAGAATTCATGGAGGAGAGGTCAAAACAGAGGAAATCATAGTGAACCGTGTGAAAAAAGATGCTAAGTTTAGGGTGATGTTTAAAAAAAAGTGGCTGCAACTCTATCCTAAACAGAGTTGTCATAACTGGGTTGTACCTCATTCCATCCTTCATGACCTTTGCTTAAAAGTTTGCTAGTAGCTGGGTTTATGAGTGGTTTTTTTGTAAAAACAAGATTTTGGTTATGATTGGCACCAATCTGATGCTGTAGTTTAGTCTGATGTTGGGATGGGGCAGCACTGTTTTCATGCAGTGGACTAGCTGAAGTCTCAGTATTTCAAAAATTTCTCTTTGTATTGATTTATTTCATATCAACAGAAATTTCTGAATTATTATTCAAAAATGATAAAAGGACGTTCAATGCCTTTTCTTTCTTTTTTTTTGTGTGGAAGCAATAATCTTTGAGCCTTTTGAGTTTTGAGGCGTAAGGAGAAGCACCCAAAACAGACACTTACACCATTTTGATAGGAAATATAAAAAGTTATCAACAAAATTAATTATTTATCATTTTTCCGTAAAATGTTTTTAAAAATAGTTCCTAAACCAATACTCTTAGGACATTCGTTAACATAATAATATACTTAACATTGTTATAAAATTCTCCTTAAACTAAGGTCACAACTTAAATTAAGGCCAGGTTCAAAATAGCTTCCCAACAGTAGATTCCCTCCCGTCTCACAATAGAATCAGTCTTCTTACAATTTATACTTGGGTACCAATAAGTATAAATTTATAATCAATGCAAATGTGCAGACTTCCATGAATCCTTATTCACAAACTCCCATTCAAAGACACCTAGTTTGAACAAGAAGATTCCTAGTATAAATCTATAGCTATATGTATCTAAAAATTGAATCGTAGCATTTATTGTTGTTACGCTCCAGTTAAGCCACATCAGTGTCCACATCATTATTATTTTTCTTTCCAATTTTCCTATAAATTTTTTTAACATTCATTTATTTTTTAAACATTTACACTTTCTCCAACCTTTCTCCTTCTCTTACATTTTTATCTCCCCACTACCCTCTACTTTAATATCACTATTCATCTTTTCTTTCATCTTTTTTTATTTGTCTCTTGTTATTCACTCCCTTTTACTATAAATTTGTCATCTGTTAGGACATATGTAGTTCACTTGTTAAGAACATATGTCATTCTTTTATGTAATTGGCTAAACTTTTGACAAAACGCACTTTACTTGTATTTGGGTAAATCTAAAATGTGTTGAAATACTTCAAGAAACCATGTTTCAAGATTAAGTGTTGAAGCCTTCAAGTCTATCCAAGAAAATAAGCTGAAAGTGCAAGTTTACTAAAGCTCGACAACTGGCTCGATAGCTAGCATGTGTCGAGGTTAAGCAAGCTGCTCAAGCCCGTGTGTTTAACACCTACTCGACAGCTACTCGACAGCTTCTATCTGTCGAGGTTTATAAAATCAGAATTTCTAATCTGATTTCTTGGGATCTGTGAATGTGTCTTTGGGCCTTCTTTTCTCCTAACCCTAGACATATAAAATGATTATTTTAAGAGCCGTCAACAGGGATACAAGTTGCATAAGCATTGAGTAAAGTCTATTCAAGCAATTTGTGACCGACGACAAAATTTCGCCCTAGTTCATCTCTTCTAAAGAAGTTGCTGTGTTTGTGCACCTTTGGGTTTTGTGACCAAGCATCTTCTTGATCTTCATCGTGTAGGATGAACTGAAGAACTTTGCAGCCAACAATTCTTTCTAGTTGGTGATTGAAGTCACGTACTGGGATCCGCGTAATTGGTTAGTCACGTACTTGAGAGCCGTGCATCAAAAGGGGAAATTGTTACTACAAAACAAGTCCAATTGGGTATTGGGGTAAGGGTTCAACTGTAGGTTGGTAAGGTACTTGGGATTCCTTTACTTGTAAACGCTTGTTGTGAAAATAGTGAAATTTGGATAGTGGTGACTTGAAAATCACCCGGTGGAGTTTTTGCCGTTAGGTTTTCCCCATTCGTAAACAAATCACCATGTTATTTATTTTCCGCTGCATAATTAGTTTATTGGTGATTTGTTTGTGCTACCACGTGTTTGCATGCTAATTAACTTAATTAATTCACTTGGCTAAATTAATTGGTTAATTTATCACAAGGGGTCAATTCATTTTTGGCCTATCATCATCCTCTCTTCCATTCTTTGCATAGTTTTCCATCACAAAAATGTTTTCTCTCTCTCTCTCTCTCTCTCTCTCTCTCTCTCTCTCTCTCTCTCTCTCTCAATTTTTTGGTGGATTTTTATTTTTCTTGCATCTCTGCTTTAAATTGATAAATTTTTGTATTTTTTAGAACCCTAATTTAGGTCGATACGATTTAGTTCTGTATTTTAAGTTAATATTATTATTTTTTGTTCTCTTTAATTGTTAAATGTTATCCGATTACATTATAAAAAATTAAAGATAGTAGATAAGAATATAATATTATTCTATTATATAGCATAATTTGGATAATTTAGTATTTATTGTTATATCTTTTAATTTTACTTATTTTTTTCTTCTCATCTTATTTTATTTAATATTGAAATTCAACCACATCCTCCTTATCACTAAATTATTTATATTTTCTCTCCTTTTTTGTTTTAAACAATAAAAAAAAATGTAATAATTTACTTAAATTCAAATAATAAAAAATTGTCCTCATCAAATTATACTAATTTTTTTAACATTTACACTTTCTTTAACCTTTCTCCTTCCCTTTATCTTTTCATCTCCCCAAACCTTCTACCTTAATATCACTCTTCCTCTTTCCCTTTATCTTCTTTATTTTGTTTTTTTTTTTTATTATCATCATCCTAGCATAAATTTGTCATTCACTCTTCCATTCTTTGCATAATTTTCCCTAACAAGAAAGGGTTATTTCCCTCTCTTTCTCCCTCAATTTTTTGGTGGATTATTTTTAAAATTTTTCATGCATCGCTACTTTAGCTTGATTAAGTTTTGTGTTCTTTAGAACTCTATTTTGGGTTTATGTGATTTAGTTTTGTATTTTAAGTTTTTTTTTTTTTTCGTTCACTTTGATTGTTAAATGTTATCCTATTGCATTATAAAGATATAAAGATAGTATATAAGAATATAATATTATTATATTACATAGAATGATTTGGATAAGTTAGTGTTTATTGTTATATATTTTATTTTTACTATTTTTTCTTATCATATTGTTTTATTCAACATTTAAATCTAGCCACATCCCCCATAAATATCATTAAATTATTTATATTTCCTCTCATTTTTAATTTAAAAAAATTAGACATATAATATTTTTCTTAAATTAATCAATAAATAAAATTGTTCTCATAAAGTGGAGTAATGCTAAGGAAACACTCATTCTCACACCCAATGCATCAAAGGCAAAATGGAATACAAAACAAATGTCATTTAGAAACACTAAATTTAAAATAAATAAATAAACTAATAATGCATATTTAATGTCATAGAATCATCATCAAATTTTGGAAAACGAGAGAGAGAGAGAGAGAGAGAGAGAGAGAGAGAGATAGTAAAGAAAAAAACAATACAAAGTAATAAAGAGTAGATAAAAAAAAAAAAAAAAAATCAAACGTCAATTAGTAACCGTTAATTGGAAAACAAAGAGGTTGTAAGGAGAAGTAAAAAATAAAATAGAGATTATCATACGGAGAACATTAAAAACTTTACAATGTAGTAATTATCTCTCAAAAAAAAAAAAATACAATCATAGTACTAAATTTAAACTTAAAACTAATCACACTCTAACTATGAAAACCATATTTCTAATCATAACTAAAAAAGAGATGTTCTCTGGTAAGCACTACAAATGAGATCATTAAAAAAAAATGATAAAATTAACTAGTCACAGTCATTATGGAGTAATAGACTATAGTTTTATGCATTCAAAGAAGCGGAATATATAGAATTTACTTAAGGTATGAGTAAAGATTCACTATATATATATATATAGGTTATAAAAAATAAAAAATAAATAAAAAATGTGTACTTAAGGTTTTTATTAACTTAAAAACTAATGAAAAATTAATAATTAATAACTAAAATTATAGTATTAATAAAATATTTAATAAGATCATCCTAAAAAAATTATCACGCGCATGCATGTGCCTATTTTATAATAAATAAAGTGAAATTTATTCATTTACCTCTCCCAACAAAAAGAATCATGCACAAACCAGACCTCCTTTCTGTCCTCATCTTCTAACCCCTCACAAAGACAAAAACCCTTACATGCAATGCACAGTCATCCATATGCCGGTTCCCCATTAACAGCCAATTGAAGTAGTTGAGTAGTTGCTGATGCCTCGAATAGGAGAAGGGCTACTTGCACTAACTCTAATAGAAAATGAATTGTTTGACCCATAATTGCCGATCCCTCTGTCTCACTCACTCTTTGCACCATTGCCCAACGTTATTTTAAGAGGTTTTTTTAGCATTTCAGTCACACCTGCAATTTCCTAGATTTGTAAACTAAACTAAATTCAGCTCATTGCACATCCATTTCCTTCATGGCTTTTATTCAGTCATCATCGTCTTCGTCTTCTTCTTCCAATATATGCAAATACGATGTCTTTCTTAAGCATTACAAATGAGATCATTAAAAAAAATGATAAAATTAACTAGTCACTGTCATTATGGAGTAGTAGTCTATAGTTTTATGCATTCAAAGAAGTGGAATATATAGAATTTACTTAAGGTATGAGTAAAAATTCACTATATATATAGGTTAAAAAAAAAAGGTATACTTAAGGTTTTTATTAACTTAAAAACTAATGAAAAACTAATGATTAATAACTAAAATTATAGTATTAGTAAAATATTTAATGAGATCATCCTAAAAAAATTATCACGCACATGCATGCGCCCAGTTTATAATAAATAAAGTGAAATTTATTCATTTAGCTCCCCCAACAAAAAGAGTCGTGCATGGAACACACCTCCTTTTTGTCCTCATCTTCTAACCCTCAGACAAACCCTTACATGCAATGCACAGTCATCCATATGCTTGTTCCCCATTAGCAGCCAATTGAAGTAGTTGAGTAGTTGCTAATGCCTCGAATAGGAGAAGGGCTAATTGCACCGACTCTAATAGAAAATGAATTGTTTGACCCATGATTGCTGGTCCCTCTATCTCACTCACACTTTGCACCACCGCCCAACGTTATTTTAAGAGGTTTTCTGAGCATTTCAGTCACACCTACAATTTCCTTGATTTGTAAACTAAACTAAATTCAGCTTATTCCACATCCATTTCTTTCATGGCTTTATTCAGTCATCATCATTGTCTTCTTCTTCCTATGTGTTAGGTTTTTAGACCCCTTAAAACACAACAATTGGATTAACCTAGTTTATTAGCCAAGTGATTAACTTAGTCAAATTATGCAAATCTAGGTTAACACAATCAATTAATCATATCCAGAAATATAGCAGCAGAAATATAAATAACACAATGATATGATCACCCAGGAAAACCAAACCGGTAAAAAACCTAGGGAGGATTTAACCTAGCTATCCTCAAGGTAAACTTGAATCCACTATATGAAAGAATCGAAGTTCATACAAAAGGACTTACAAGCACCCACGCTCGACTTCCTAATGGTACCCACCAATAGAACTTACTGACACAACCACGTGCAAGCTCCGAATCCACGGACTCCTTTTTTCTTGGATTCTCCAATCAAGATACAAGCACCCCCGCTTGTGTTTCTTTAAGCTCCAATGGCAGCAACTGAGTTGATCATCAAGATGTTGATATAATCTATACCTTGAAAACCCTAAGTTTATGTGAAGGAAAGCTCCTCAAGGATCTCACAAGAGATTCACACAAACAGCAAAATATGAGCAACAATACAACCAGAGCAACTCTCAAAATGTGGCTAGGGTTTTGCCTTATATACCTAGGGCAAAAACATAAAACCCTAAAACGTTTAATGAGGTGGGGTTGAGTTGGAAATTCTGCAGAAAAACATTCTGGCCGACTTTCGATCGATCGAGTCTATCCTTCGATCGATCGAGCCAGGCCGAAATGCATCAATACATCTGCAGCCACTCGATTCCAACTTTACATGAATTACACAACTTTGAGCAAGCCTAAACAAGACTAAACATATTGTTTTGATCATGGTTTGCCAACATTACACATTAGAGTTCTAAATACATCAAATCCTAAGTCTTTAGAACCTAACAAACTCCCCCTTTGGCAATCCGTGACAAAACACAAATTAAAAACTCAAAGTTTACAAATAAAAGCCCTTTATAAAAATAATAATGCTCATAAACACAAAAAAATCAATCCTAACTACTATCCATCAATTGCAAGTGTAGACAGCAACTCAATTGAATCAACCTGTATATTCCTAAAACACTCAACAAAAGCATAAACGCATGTGTGACAGAAAACAGTAAATCAACAGATATGTAAACTAACTCTCCTCTTAAGTTAGATACAACAAAAATAAATCATTCTTGTATGTTTCACACAACACAAAATAAAGACATATATCAATGAATAACTTATAAATATAAATCAATAAACAGTGAACACAAGAAACAAGAATAATATAACAAAATAAATGTATCTCCCCCTAACATGAATAGCCCCAAAAAAATGATATACAAAGTGAAGCACCTAGATACAATCTAATATCTCCACTAGCTCCACAAAACAAAAAAATCTCCCCCTAACTACAAAAACTCCTCTACAAGTGTCAAAACTCTACTCCCCCTTTTTGTGATGGAATGCCAAAGGACAATCACATGCCATCATCAAAAGGAGGTGGTGAGGGTGAACAAAGATGCACTAAGTCGACTCGCAAAGCACGAATCTCATCAAGTAAGTCCACCAAAATCTGACCATGAGCCGCCTGAACAGTCATGACAGTCTCCAAGGTACGACGAATATCAAAGTCATGCAAAGGAGGTGGAGGAACACCAGTAGCAGCAGCATCACCAACAGGATCATCAACATCCTCACCAGCAGGACCTGTAAAAGAAGAAGGAGGAGGTGCAGTACCAGAAGGCTCAGACCTAGGGTGTTTAGAGCCAGCTCGAAGGTGAGCAGCCCTTTGTCTAAGAAAAGACGCACCTATGGGAACAATAACATGAACGGGCTCAGAAGAAAGGAAATCATCTAGACCAAGATATAACAAAATCCTATGAATAAATATGGGATGGACAAAAGCATGAGAGGAAGATGAACTCTTATAACCTTCGTTCAAAGAACGAAGAAACAAATGAGGAAAACTAATAGGAGCATCAGTCACTAGAGCATACAAAAAGACACACTACTCGAGAGGAATGGTGTGAAGATGAGAAATGGGCTATATAGAATGACATGTTATCCTAAAGAAGAGATAGTGCAACTCAGATAGCTCAGCAGTGGTGATCCAAGGATCAGAACCCCACTGGATAGAAGACCCAGTGATGTATGACATGACATCACTCAAAAGAGGAGACTCATCATAAGGGTAGACAGGGTGCTGGACCAAAGGTACCCCTAGAGCATCAGCCACTACAGTAGGAGTAATGGTGTACTCTACGCCTCGTATCCAACTCTTTACCAAAGTGTTGGAATCATAGACACTGATAGAGATGTTCGAAAAGAACTCTCTAATCAGGGTAGCTGGAGGAGAAGGATCAGAAATATCCAACAAAGGTAACCAGCCCTGATGCTCAAAACTTGCCCTAATGGCAGGATCAACCTCATCTAAAACTACAACAGGCTCAAACCAAATCTTTCTCCTAAGGTTCAAACGCTCAAAAATCTCTTGGTTTTTTCTCACTCAAAAACTTCTCTCGGTCAAAAGAAGGTGAGGGAGGAGAAGGTGGGGGAACAGACCTATGAGCTCTAGTTTTCCTAGGCATGATGCTAAGGAAAGGACAGAGACCCAAAAAGAACCAAAATAACAAAAACAAAGTACAAACCAAGGGCAAACTACAAGTTAGCACAAAAAAAAATATAAAACAAAAATCTATATGATGCATGAACAATATTAATGACATGATGCATGTTCTAATGCAGTTAAACTAAGTTCAATTGAAGTTCAATTGCACAAAATTGGCTTGAGCACAGAGGTGCCAAAAAAATTGAAAAACACTTGTTAAGATTTTGAAAAAATTTGACTAATTGATCATCACACAAGCTAGAATACATAATATAATGATCAATTACATCAATTTAACAGGCCAATTTCATCAATTTCTATCCAATTGAACAAAAGCCCCAAATCGATTCAATTAAGAGCCCTAGAATTTTCAATTTTTCACAAAACACAAAATTGATCAAATTAAACCATCAATATCATGTTTATATCATGTCCCAACAAAAACCCATTGATCAATTTAACATAATATGACTTGAATCAAGAAAAGCCCCAAAAAGAATAGGTCCGAAAATCTTCAAGGAAAAATGCATGAAAAATTCAATGAAACTTGAAAATAAAAGAAAAAAGAAGGGTAAAATAGACTTACCGGCCTTAGAGGACAAAATCCTTGCAAAAGAATCGGAAGAAAACGACAAAAAATTGCTGAGTGAGCTTGCCAAGTCAGAGAGAGAGAGAAAAAGGTTTTGAAACTACTTGAAAAAGTGATTTGAAAAAGTCAAGAACAGTGTTTAAAAAAAAACCTGATTCGCGATATTCGATTGATCGAAAATAACATTTGATCGATCGAATCAACCCGAGACTCCTAAAAGGATTTTAAGTAATTTTCGATCGATCGAAAAACAGAATGAATTGATCGAAATAGGCAGAGGCTCACAAAATTTTTGAGAAAAAACACAGTTTTGAAAAACAACAACCACATTTTGGGCACAACTCCTCAAAGCATTAAAATTGATGAAACAAAATGCATGAGTATGAGATAAAATGCTTTTTCAAAAACCCAAGTTTTAACCCCAATTTTTCAAAGAAATTTCATCCATTCTCCCTTTAAATTCTCAAGCAAAAAATATGTTTTGCGTAATATTCAAGGTATTTTCAAACTTGGTTGGTCAGACCAAAAACACACACAAAACATGTACAGTGTTTAGCAATGAGTAACTTGTGTAGTCCGTACAACTAGCAAAAACTTGAGATACATGTGAGGTGATATGTGAATAGAAATCAACCACAAAGTCTACAAAATTCATCACCTAGAATTTAAAAGAGACTATCACCTAAAGAGTTACATCATATAACTCCCACATCTCTTAGATCATAAGTTTGCAATCATGTAAGTTTCTTGAATTTTGCCTCATAATATACACACCAATTTTAATTATGTGATTTGGCATCAAGCCTAATAGTACACACCAATTTTAAGCATTAAGCATTTAAACCGAGGCTTCACCTTATGTTCTTTTTGTGCATGTGCTACACTTTCTCGAGCACAGAATCTTAAGATATGCACTAAGGTGTTCATGATTAGCTAGTGAACAGTGGTGAGATGGTTATTTATGCCTTTCTCAAAATGATCAAGTCCGACAGTCAAAGACATGTGACTTCAAGATCAAGACAAAATGATGAAAAACCATAAACATCTTTCTCATACAACATGCACTACAAATCTTCAACTAGTAAAGTGCAATAAATAAGCTCATCAAAGCTAAACAGGGTACAAGAACATATTCTGTGTAAATAAATTGACCAACCTTGTTTTCAAAAACCAAAAAAAATAGTGCCAAACACAATTTTCTTTTCTCCTTTTTTTTATTTATTTAAAAGAGAAAACAAAAATAAATCCTAGAATGAAATGCATGAATGTTATGCAATGCAAGTCCTAGAAACAAAAACAACACAAAAACCAAAGAACAATGGTCACAAAAGAGTAGAGCAATGAAGCACAAGGACCATGTCAGAAAGACTCAATTAGATCGAGTCTTTTACATCCAAAACCTTTTAGTTGCACTGCGAGCATTGGAGTTCCTATTCACGTTCAAGTGATTCCAACTCCATGATTGGAATAAAGGTTTAAAGCCTTTACCAATTCACCAATGAGTGTCATAGGATCTTGTGTTTGAGGCACAGGCACTTTTGGTTTGTTTGCTCTTTTAGCAGCTTGAAGCTTGTAACAATTAGGACGAATGTGTCCAGACTTTCCACAAAAATGACAAACCCAAACAGGTTTACCATGCATCTTGTCCTTAGAAAGGGTAGACTCCTTAGATTTAGACTCTTTCAGATCAACCCTAATCTTCTTAGATGGTGAAACTTCTATGGGTTTGACAACCTCACTCATAGGGAGTTTGACAGTTTCACTCACAACCTCACTCATGAAAGGTTCAGAAGAAGATGAAGGAACAAAGTTTGTGGAATTTGATGCAGACACAGTGATGCTTTCAACAAAACCTAATCCAGATTTGTCAGAAGGATACTTTTGAACACTCAGCATTTGATCAAGTTTAGAACTAGCAGACCTAGCAACAGATAAATCATGTTCCAAAGTTTTAACTTTATCAAGTAAGAGCATATTCTCGGATTTCACATTAATTAAAAGATCATTAGCATCAAACAATTTAACAAGCAAATTCTTCTTATCAAGCTCAAGAGATTTAATTTTCTTCAGGCCAAGTTCAACATTCATAGCATCCTTTGTAGCAACTTTGCAAAGTTTATTATAGGCCTCTTGAAGATCTGCATCCTCAGAGAGTTCCCCATCAGAAGGGTTCTCTTCAACAGACACGCTTTCATTGACTACAGTAGTAGCAGTGAAAGCAATGAAGTTTCCATCCTCGTCACATCTAGACTCATCATCAGAAACCTCATTATCACTAAGGGTTACAACCATAACTTTTCCCTTAGACCTCATCAAGAATGTAGGACATTCAGATTTAACATGACCATACCCTTGACATCCAAAACATTGAGAACCCAAAGAATTATTAAAAGATTGACCTACTTTTTCTCTAGGTTTTTCAGTGTTACTAACCTTTATGAGATCATTCTTCCTAAAATTTCTAGGTTCAGCAATGTTTGTATTTCTTGCCTTTCTGTTATTGTTCCTAAGAAAGTTTCTAAAGTTCTTGACAAGGTAAGCAATCTCTGTAGCATAGAGCTCATAATCAAATCCACCAACCTCAACATCATCAATTGACTTAAGAGCCATTGACTTGGATTTGCTAGCTTTGGGTAGGTCTAGCTCATAGGACTGAAGAGATCCTACAAGCTCATCAACAGGGATGGAGTCCACATCCTTGCTTTCAGTAATGGCAGTCACTTTAGACCTAAAATCCTCAGTCAAGGATCTAAGAATCTTCCTAACAATTTTAGGTTGATCATAGATTTCACCCAGATTAAAAGCAGAATTAACAATATCATTCAGTTTAGCATAAAATTCATCAAAAGATTCATCATCAGACATCCTAATGCTTTCAAATCTAGAAGTTAATTGCTGCAATTTATTAATCTTCACTGCCTTTGTGCTTTCATGCACAGTCTGGAGGATTTTCCAACCAATATGAGCAATCTCAACATTAGAGATTCTCTTGAATTTCTCCATAGAAACAGTGTTAAAGATGGCATTCATAGCTTTACTATTGAACCCAGCTGCTTCTTTTTGAGAAGTTTGCCACTCACTCACAGGAGTAGTGAGCTTCTCCCATCCGTACTCAACAGAATTTCAAACCCTCTTATCAATAGATTTCAAGAATGCTTTCATCCTTACTTTCCAATAAGCATAGTTATTCCCATCGAAATGAGGAGGAATAACCAGAGAATGTCCGTGTTCCATGAGAATAAGGGTCAAGGATCAGCTCAGAGATCAAAAGATCTACAACAAGAGGGCTACCCACTCTGATACCACTTGTTAGGTTTTTAGACCCCTTAAAACACAACAATTGGATTAACCTAGTTTATTAGCCAAGTGATTAACTTAGTCAAATTATGCAAATCTAGGTTAACATAATCAATTAATCATATCCAGAAATATAGCAGCAGAAATATAAATAACACAATGATATGATCACCCAGGAAAACTGAACAGGTAAAAAACCTGGGGAGGATTTAACCTAGCTATCCTCAAGGTAAACTTGAATCTACTATATGAAAGAATCGAAGTTCATACAAAAGGACTTACAAGCACCCACGCTCGACTTCCTATTGCTACCCACCAGTCGAACTTACTGACATGACCACGTGCAAACTCCGAATCCACGGACTCTTTCTTTCTTGGATTCTCCAATCAAGATACAAGCACCCCCGCTTGTGTTTCTTTAAGCTCCAATGGCAGCAACTGAGTTGATCATCAAGATGTTGATATAATCTCTACCTTGAAAACCCTAAGTTTATGTGAAGGAAAGCTCCTCAAGGATCTCACAAGAGATTCACACAAACAGCAAAATATGAGCAACAATACAACCAGAGCAACTCTCAAAACGTGGCTAGGGTTTTGCCTTATATACCTAGGGTGAAAACATAAAACCCTAAAACGTTTAATGAGGTGGGGTTGAATTGGAAATTCTGCAGAAAAACATTCTGGCCGACTTTCGATCGATCGAGTCTATCCTTTGATCGATCGAGCCAGGCCGAAATGCACCAATACATCTGCAGCCACTCGATTCTAACTTTACATGAATTACACAACTTTGAGCAAGCCTAAACAAGACTAAACGTATTGTTTTGATTATGGTTTGCCAACATTACACATTAGAGTTCTAAATACATCAAATCCTAAGTCTTTAGAACCTAACACTATGGATGCAAATACGATGTCTTTCTTAAGCATTACAAATGAGATCATTAAAAAAAAAAAAAAATTAACTAGTCACTGTCATTATGGAGTAGTTGTTTAAAGTTTTACGCATTCAAAGAAGTGGAATATATAGAATTTACTTAAGATATGAGTAAAGATTATATATATATATATATATTGGTTAAAAAAAAGGTATACTTAAGATTTTTATTAACTTAAAAACTAATGAAAAACTAATGATTAATAACTGAAATTATAGTATAAATAAAATATTTAATGAGATCATCCTAAAAAAATTATCATGCGCATGCACGTGCCTAGTTTATAATAAATAAAGTTAAATTTATTCATTTAGCTCCCCCAACAAAAAGAGTAGTGCACAAACCACACCCCCTTTCTGTCCTGATCTTCTAACCCTCATAAAGACACAAACCCTTACATGCAATGCACAGTCATCCTTATGCCTATTCCCCATTAACAGCCAATTGAAGTAGTTGAGTAGTTGCTGATGCCTTGAATAGGAGAAGGGCTACTTGCACCGACTTTATTAGAAAATGAATTGTTTAATCCATGATTGCCGGTCCCTCTGTCTCACTCACACTTTGCACCACTGCCCAACGTTATTTTAAGAGGTTTTTTGAGCATTTCAGTCACACATACAATTTCCTAGATTTGAAAACTAAACTAAATTTAGCTCATTGCAGATCCATTTCCTTCATGGCTTTTATTCAGTTGTCATCGTTGTCTTCTTCTTCCTGTGGATGCAAATACGATGTCTTTCTTAATTTTTGAGGTGAGGATACCCGCACAAAATTTACAGACCATCTATATGCTGGTTTGAAACGAAAAGGCATATCCACTTTTAGGGACAATGAAAAACTCAAGCGAGGAACAATCATTGCCCCAGAGCTCTTGAAAGCAATAGAAGAATCAAGATTTGCTGTCATTATTCTCTCTAGAGATTACGCTTCTTCAAGGTGGTGCTTGATTGAACTAACAAAGATTGTTGAGTGCATGGAAAAGATGCAATTGGTAGTTCTGCTTGTCTTCCACTATGTGGATCCTAGTGATGTGCAGAATCAAAGGGGAACTTTTGTAGAAGCATTTGCGAAGCATGAAGAGCATCTCAAGGATAGCATAAGGAATATTCAAACGTGGAAAACTGCTTTATCCAAAGTTGCTAATCTTGCTGGATGGGATTTAAAGGACAGGTAAGAATGTGGAAAAAATATAAATTACATCCATTAATTTTGGTTACTTGTCATTTTTTTTTTTTTTTTTCTGTCTGATTCTGCAAGTTCATACTTTCTGTCACCATTAGTTTGTCCATAACTCTTTAACAAATAAAAAATAAATTTTCATACCAAAAAAAGTTAAAAGTTCTTTTTTTTTTTTTTAAATGCAAATTGCACATGATAAATTTCGTCAATTGTCATTTTGGTCTTATAAGTTTCATTTTTTGTCATTTCATTTGTTGTCACCATTATTCATTCTTAACTGGAATGTTTTTAACGATATGGAGGAAAGACTAATGGTGACAATAAATGTGAATTTATATCTAACAATGACTTTCTTTGTCCCATATATATTACAAACTTTGGAATTTATAATCTCAAAGAGGACTTTGATTGAAGAACCTTTTCATGGTTGGGGATGGTGAGCAATCAGAGATAGTCTTGGCAACAGTGAGCCCGAATCATTCATTTGACCCAAAATTGAAGGAAAATACCTTATTTGAACTAGAGAATTTTTTACCACAAGCAAAAATGGGTTGAGCTAGACCGGATCTAGCTTCTTCTTTTTTCTTTTTCTTTTTTTCCTTGGCAGTGTACTGGTCAACCCGTTTGACTTGTGACCGACCCTTTTTAATTTTTAAAAAATAAAAAATAAAACTTACACTATATAAGCTAGCAAATCACTCCAAATACAAAATTATGTAAAGCTAACATGACATTAACCATCAAAAGGTAATGACTACACAGAATCAAATACCAATTGCTATTCTTTTTATTTTCTTGTTTGACCATGGGACAACAAGAATTGGAGAAATTGAGTTTATAATATAAAAATTAAGCGTATCAATTAGCTCAAGTTGAAATAACATCTCTACATCCTTTGGTGTGATAAAAGGCTCAACGCATTGGTCTAAACCTCAACTTTCTACAATAAAACTCATAGCATCCTTGCCATTGTCAGTCTCATCTGTGACAATGAATTACACTGCAAACGCGTTGTCCTTAAAGGTTGATTCGTGCCACCCAGAGTAAAACTTGGTGCGACTGGTTCTCTTAGCCAAACAGCCCCCCAGGATTAAACTATAGCATCAACGTTTATGATGGATGCACTTCCACTCATAAAGGTTCAAGAACAACCATCTATTGCTTTTCCTTAAAACAAATATATATTGTAGAAAATTATGTGGGAGAGACATATAATAGGATTGTGTATATCTAAATATAGAGTAGTAAAAAAAAATGACTTATAAGAATGGGTGTGATCATGTATTATATAGGCTATTCATGACAATAATGGTTTATAGTTATTGGTTACTAATAACTCATAAAAGCCTAACAACTATATTATCCATTATTACCCAATGACTGTTTTTATCATAATTGCCCAATGGCTATTTTACTCATAAATTTCTAACAGCTAGAAAATAAATAATAATAAAAGTGTTTGGAACACACACCCATACCAACAATCCCCCATATGTTACAAACACAAAATAGGAAAGGCAAGCAACTAAAGAAAGCATGCATCAATATGGTAACAAAAGGTTTTAACCATACTTAGGATAAATAAGTGGGAACTAAAAGACAATGGTGGAGTTAAAACTTTTTTAACCAAGCTATTAGTAATCTAAACTTACCACCCACATAAATTTCTTTACCAAGGTTGTTCTTAAGCGGGTTGGTGCCTTATCCAGGCCATGCGCCACTGGGTTTCATGAGAGCTGTAGAGACCTATCCAAAAAGTCTCACAGAAAGCAGCACAACTTCCATATTACAAACACAAAATAGGAAAGGCAAGCAACTAAAGAAAGCATGCATCAATATGGTACCAAAAGGTTTTAACCATACTTAGGATAAATAAGTAGGAACTAAAAGACAATGGTAGAGTTAAAACTCTTTTAACCAAGCTATTAGTAATCCAAACTTACCACCCACATGGCGTTTTTTACCAAGGATGTTCTTAAGCGGGTTGGTGCCTTATCCTGGCCATGCGCCACTGGGTTTCATGAGAGCTGTAGAGGCCTAACCAAAAAGTCTCATAGGAAGTGGCACAACTTCCATTCACACTTAGGTGGCATCCATTAGGATTGCGTGCAGGACACCTCATCCCAACTGATAGGGAGTATGGATCCACTAAGAGCCTAAAGCTCAACCTGCAACAATCTGCAACTTAGTCAGTGGCATTAATCAGGAGTGCGTGCAAATACACCCCATCCTAACAGGTAGGGATATGGATCTATTAAAAGCCGAAAGCTCAACCTCTAACAATCTACAACTTGGTGGCATCCATAAAGAGTGTGCAAATACACCCCATCCCAATAGGTAGGGATATGGATCCATTAAGAGCATAAAGCTCAACCTCACCAAATTCTACAACTTAGCACTGTCTCACACGATGAGGATGGATTCATCACTAATCTCTTAACCAAGATATCGGAAAACACATAACAAATGACAATGCCCTCATGGACCACTAATGACCTCTACCCATGTAACATCTTCGTAGAATCACCCATCATAGAGGTTGGGCATTAGGCACAATGTCACAACTTAGGTATCAGTCCCATCCCTCTAAATGTCTCACTCACTAGCCTTCTTGCTAGTGGTTTGGTCAAACATTGGCCAAGTTCCTTTTAGACCTCACAAAGTCCAATGACATAATGTCATTGTCAATAAGCTACCTCAGCCTCAATTGGATATGTCGACTTTTCCCATAATAAACTTTTCTCTTAACACATGTTATGGCAACTTGACAATCACAAGGAAAGCAAATAGAGACAATAGAGTTAGTAAATGGAGGCATATCAAATAATAAACTCCTAAGTCACATAACTTCAGACATAGCCTTCTTTAAGGCCACTAACTCTATTTCCATGTTAGATCTCACTATGCAAGTCTTCTTGGATGACTTCCAAGAGACAACCCCTCCAGCTAATGTGAACACATATCCACTAGTGGACTTCACATAATCTATATTAGAGATCCAGTTAGCATCACAATATCCTTCTAAAACAACAAGTTAACCAAAATATGACAAACAAAAATAAGAAGTCCCCTTTAAATATCCCAATAATATAGATATTACATCCTAATGCTCAACACTAGGATTATGAGTGTGAGTTTTTAGACCCCTTAAAACACAATTGGATTAACCTAGTTAATTAGCCAAGTGATTAACTTAGTCAAATTATGCAAATCTAGGTTATCACAATCAAATAATCATATCAGGTATAAGCAGAGGAAATATAAATAACACAAAGATATGATGACCCAGGAAATCACACCGCAAAAACCTGGGGAGGATTTAACCTAGCTATCCTCAAGGTAAACCTGAATCCACTATAGAAAGAATCGAAGTTTTACAATAGCGACTTAGACCGCTAACATCCTATTGCTACCCACCAGTAGAAACTTACTGACACGACCACGTGCAAGCTCCGAGACCACGGACTCCTTCTTTCTTGGATTCTCCAGCAACTACAAGCACTCCCGCTTGTGTATCTTTAAAATCTTATGGCAGCAACTGAATGATCATCAAGTTCTTGACGAAATCTCCTCCTTGATAATCCTAAGTTTGTGTGAAGGAAAGCTCCTCACAAATCTCACAAGAGATTCACACAAACAGCAATATGAGCAACTTCTAAAACGTGGCTAGGGTTTGCCTTATATACCTAGGGCAAAAACATAAAACCCTAAACGTTTTAGGAGTTAGGGCTGAGTTGGAATTATGCAGCAAAAACGCATTCTACCCGAGATTCGATTGATCGAGCCTAAGCTTCGATCAATCGAGCCAGGCCGAAATGCATAGTGAATTCTACATCAGCTCGATTCCAACTTTACAAAAAAGACACAACTTTGAGCAAGCCTGAACAAGACTAAACAACCTGTTTTGATCATGGTTTGCCAACATTACACATTAGAGTTCTAAATACATAAATTCCTAAATCTTTAGAACCTAACAATGAGTGTATCTACTCAATCTACCAACATCATGTGCAATATCAGGGCAACTACGTTTTGTCAAAAATATTAAACAACCAATAATTTGTGATTGTTTATCTTGTGAAACATTATCACCACAATTTTTGACCAAATGCACCTTTAAGTCGTACATAATAGACATAGGTCACATATCAAAGTGTTCAATTTTTTTTTCTCCACATTATGAGATTGTGATAGTACAATGCAATCATTATCCGTAAGGATCTTGATGCCTAAAATAACATTTTCCTCAACCAAAATTTTCATATTAAATTTAGAGGCAAGAAAATATTTAGTATCATGCACAACGTTATGGCTAGTTCCGAATATAAGTAAGTCATCAACATATAAAAAAATAATGACACATTCGTGATTATTTAACTTATTATATATGCATTTATCCTCATGACCATAAATCACAAATCCATGTGTAAGCATCATATATCAAAATTTCCATGTCATTGTATAGGTTCTTGTTTTAATCCATACAAGAATTTAATCAATTTACAAACTTCATGTTATTGTCCAAGGACAACACAACCCTCGGGTTGCTCTATATAATTTTTTTATTTTTTTTTCTAATTCACCTATTAGAAAAACAGTTTTAAAATCCATATGATGTATAATACGTTTGTAAATAAATATAATGACAAACAACATTCTTACAGATGCAATTCTAATAACCAAAGAATAAGTATCAAATAATCAACATGATACTTTTGTTTATAGCCCTTAGCTACCGAGCATGCCTTATACTTGTCTATGATCTCATTCGGCTATAATTTTCTTTTAAACACCCGCTTGCAACCAATAGGCTTAACCTTAGGTGGAAGCTCAATCCATTCCAAGTATAATTAGACATAATCTAATAATTTGTTAAAAGCTTCCAACCATAATGGTGCATCAACAAATTTAATTGCATCATAATAACTTACATGTTCACCTTCAACAATATAAGTAAGAAAATTGTTACCGTAACTCTTTTTCTCCCTAGTTCGCTTAGTCCTTCTCAATTCTTGCACATCACAACAAGATCATTAGAAGTATCAATAGGTTCAAGAAACATATTTTCCTTATTTTTCAAAGGAAACTCATACTTAAAGAAAGTATTTTTGAGATTCAACAATAGTATTAAATTCTAAATACATCAATATTGATGAAAATAATTCTATATCATGAACTATAATAAACATAACCAATAAACACATAATCACATGTTTAAGAATCAAGTTTCCTCCTTTTAGGTTCATGTAGCATGACCTTAGGCAAGTACCCCCACACTTTGAGGTATTCTCCTTTTAGATTTGGGTAACATCTTAGCCAACCACCCACACAATTTGAGGTATACCAAGTTAGGCTTACACTATTCTCAACTTCATTTTTTATATTTCATAAAAATTTCAAAAACCTCATCTTTAGTTCTTAATAAACAAAGCTAAGTAAATATAGAATGGTCATAAAAAAAGATTACATAAAATCTCTTACCACCTCTAGTCACTAGGTATTTTAAATCATCCAAATTACAATGTACCAAACTAAGGAGTTTGGTTACTCTTGTTACTGATTTGCGAGGTCTTTTTATTTCAAATTCACAAAAACCTATCCATCATCTCAAAACAACACATATAGCCAATAAAAATATGTAAATATATTTTTTCAATGTCACTCTTTCATTTGGAGGATAAAAAGAATATTTATTCCCACAAAATCTTATCTACTAGCCCAAAATACTAGTTGTATCATTTTTTTATTATTTTTTTATATAAAGAAATTTTTAATCATTTTCCATAATTTCTCAATTCATATATCTGTATCAAGAGATGTAAAAATAATAGTATTTGTACATAGAGCCAATAGCCTCTAACTACTAGAAACCACTCTTAGGAATGTCCATACTTTCACAAGAATAAGACACCTAATATTTTGTAAAATTTGATATCGTTATACCACAATTGTATAATACAAATGTTTAATCAATCACAATTTCTCTTGTCACAACCATAAGTGTCTACTTGAATACTTTGACACGAAAGATAATATCCAACTAAATTATGGTATCATTGTATCTTCATCATACAATGGAAATACCAAGTTGGTGCTGCACCATTGTTCCCAGTTAACAATGGGAGTGCACTCACCATAATTCTACACATTATTTTCCATGTTTGTGCCAAAAATAAATTTTTATCTCATTTCATTTACATAAAGTAGATTAAGATCTATCTTCTATAAAAATAAAAAATCAAATCAAATCTTAATAAACATGATCTCAAAAGTTTCTTGTATATACTGCCAAACTCATTGAACACGCAACTTCTATTGCATGAGAAAAATAAACACGTGCTTTTTATTAAGATGTAGATTGTAGATCATAAAAATTCAATTTCTAATAACCAAACCAAAGGGCATAGATCGATGTAAAAATCAATCTAATTAACCAAAATTAACATATATGAATAAAATCAAAACCCATATATTAGTTTTATTTTGAATAAACACCGTATATATAATTAAAGCCAACGAACCAAAACCACCTTTGAATCATTACAAATCAAATAGTATCATACAATACACGTGCTTAATATTACAAGGCAAACGTTGAAACAGAACGACAGGCCAATCTTTAAAATTATAGATTTTCATCAAAAGATTCAAGCTTTGTAGTTTCTGAAACAACCTTAAGAGAATCAACAACTTGTTTATCTATTTTGAAACACAAAAATCAACATTTAAGATTGTTGGAATATTTTACTGAATAAACAAGTTTTGATATAACAAATAACATCCCCAATAATATAGTTTGGATATAAAATTAAAAGAAGTGTAGAACAATCTCACAATATTATAGAATCATGCTGTGAAAACGTCGTTCTTAAAAGTTGATTTGTGCCATCTAAAGAAAAACTCGGTGCGACTGGTTCTCTTAGCCAAACAACCCCCCAGGAGTAGACTATAGCGTCAATCTTCATGATAGATGCAATTCCACTCACGAAAGTTTAAGAACAACCCTCTATTGCTTTTCCTTAGAACAAATATATATTGTAGAAAAATATGTGAGAGAGACATATAATAGGATTGTGTATATCTAAATATAGAGTAGTAAAAAAAATGACTTATAAGAAAGGGTGTGATGATGGGTATTATATAGGTTATTCATGATAATAATGATCTATAGTTATTGGTTACTAATAACCCATAAAAGCCCAACAACTATATTATCCATTATTACCCAACGACTATTTTTATCATAATTGCTCAACCGCTATTTTACTCATAAATTTCTAACGTCTAGAAAATAAATAATAATAAAAGCATTTAGAACACACACCTACACCAACAAACTTAAGAATCTATGCATTATTTAAGTTTTATTTTTGACTATTTTGTTTTATTTGACATTTAGTATTTTTTTTGTTCATTTATTTATTTTTTGCATGTGAAAAAAATATAGGTTGACCTGTAACCCCATCGACCCAATTTAAAATTTGTTAAAGATGACACATTTTTAACCTTAACCCAATTGACTCACCCTAAACACGACCCAGCACAACCTGTTTGCTGCGTCTAAACACAAATTTGGTAATCCACATTATACAAGTGACTTGAGGATTTTACATAGCTTTGGATTTTACAATTTACCCATAATGTCTTCATTCGAATGCTTGCCTCTTTTTTATAGTTTGCATTTCCTGCAGAATTGCCTTGATAAGCAGGTAAAAATGTTTAGGGTAAATGGCTTGGCAAAAAGTAGACTTATGCAGTTTATTTTTATGAAATAAAATTGGGAAAACAGCAATCCAAGAAAGGTTCAATAGAGGAATTAATATAAGCAGGCACTGTCAACTCAATTAACTCTTATAATCATAAAGAAACACATGGCTCTCAATTATAGAACATATAACGTCACAAAAATAAAAAAATAAATAAATAAATAAAACCTCAATTACAGCGCCATAGTTTACTCTTTAAAAATTCACATTTTCTAACTGAACAAAGCTCTAGATTATGCTTAAGCTGAATGCTTTTTTTTCCCTCTCAATATGGCTAACTTTGCCTCATCTTTTTTTTTTTTTTTTTTTTTTTTTTTTTTTTTGGTGTGTGGCAACTTTCTTTGCAGACCTGAATCTATTGTTATCGAAGAAATCATTAAAAGGATATTTAGTGAGTTGAATTGTAAATTCTCAAGTGTTTATGAGGACCTTGTTGGAATGGACTCTTTTGTGGAGGAAATGTTTGATTCATACTTGTCTGAAGGGTTGGATAATGTTCATTTTGTTGGGATTTGTGGGATGGGTGGAATAGGCAAAACAACTCTTGCACAAGAAATTTATAAAAGAATTTCTCATAACTATGAAGCTACCAGCTATATTGCTAATATTAGAGAAGAAACTAAAACTCGAGGTCTAGTTTCTTTACAGAAACAACTTCTTTTCAAGATCCTCATAGAAAGTGAAATAAATGTATGGAATATTCCAGAAGGAATCAATCTTTTGAGGAATGCATTAAGTAATAAAAAGGTTTTTATTGTTTTTGATGATGTGGATGAAGATGAACAATTAGGAGCATTAGCAAGGAAGCATGATTGGTTTGGTCCAAGGAGTAGAATCATTGTAACAAGCAGAGATAGTCATCTATTGAAAAGATGTGGTGTGAATGATATATATAGAGCTAAGGGGTTGAGTAATGATGATGCTTTGCAGCTTTTCAATTGGAGAGCTTTCAATAAACCTTACCCTGAAGAAAATTATGTGAATTTTTCTAAGGGTTTTGTGAATTATGCTCAAGGCCTTCCTTTAGCTCTTAAAGTTTTAGGTTCTTTATTGTTTGCTAAAAGAACGGAAGAATGGAAAAGTGTCCTAGATAAACTAAAAGAAGAACCTAATAAAAAAATTATGGATATACTTCAAATTAGTTTTGATGGGCTAACATATATGCAAAAAGAATTGTTTTTAGATATTGCATGTTTTTTCAAAGGAGAGAACAAAGATTGCATAGGAGATAATCCAGACTACAATATTGGTGTTCTTATGGAAAAATCTCTCATAACCATTAGTGACGATGGAACATTGTGGATGTAACACCCCATAATTTTGACACTAATTTAATTATTATTCTTAAATTATAAGGAGACCCACAATTAAATGGATTAAATTAAAGTGGGCCTAAGATATTAAAAATAAGATAAATACTATAGAATATGAAGCCCAAGTGAAGTGGCATAAGTAAATATATGAGCCTTGATAACCCTAATCTTTTACCTTTTAAGTTACACGTGTAAGTACATAAGGAAGTTCCTTTTGTTTTCAGCCGCAACATGATTGAGCTGTTTCCTTTCTTCTCTACGGCTGTGCAAAGTATCTCAGGTATGGTTGTCTTGCTGAATTTTTGAAAGTTGAAAGATTTATAGAGTCGGAATTAATCTATGGCTAATAATTGTCCTCACATGGGTCTGTGCATTTGTTCTTTTGGTACCAAGTAAAATAACTGTTCAAAACATCTAAACCTATCATCTATATTGATGGGAAAGCGGGCTAGGATGATTACATATTATAATAGGAATTGTATATATATAGCCGTATGGTCCTCCATAGGCTTTGAAATTGAATTGACCGAATTATAGTATATGGCTAGAAATCATCCCACGTTTTCAAGGAGGAATTTTGCTTGAAATTGCTTTAGTTGCTAATAGGACAAAAAGGCATGACTTCATAAAATCTACCCTAGCAATATATCAAAGGAAAATTGTAGGCACTAGATTGATAGATTAAAGCCATCACGTGGCTTTCAATGTTAAGTTGAATATATATATATATATATATATAATATTAGAGTCAATGGACATCCAGTGGCATCAAGAGGGAATGCTAAGCAACAAATTAAGGCAATACGTGGCTTCCAATATTAGATTGGATAGATATAATATTAGAGTGAATTAGATAGTTAAGTGAATGAATAGAGAATTTAGATAAATCAATATTATCTAGGATAAAATTGTTTAAGTGTGAAAACTAATTTTAAGTGGGAAATTGTGTATTGATGAACCTATTTTTGGTGTTGCTAGGTTCTAATTCTACTAAATTGTTGTGATTCAAGGGAGGTTGATTTCTTTTCTTTTTTTTGTAACTAAGAGGTAAGTGGTGTTTACTAATTTTGGAGGGTTTTCCAAAACAATGTCGATTATTAAACTATTTTATATCAAAGAAATATGTTGATATTCTATATATAAATTGATATTTTATAAATATTTGATATGCATATTGGCTATTCATTTTATGAAAAACTTGAGGGACAACCTGAATTTATTTGAACTTATATGCGTGAATATATTTTTATATTTTTGAGAATTATGAATGGACTATTTTGTAAGCATCTTGAATGAATTATTTTTGTGAGCATATTGAATATGTTTTGAAAACCTATGGCAAGTCGTGATTAAAAGCTCAGTATTGTATTTAGTCCTTAGTAAGGGACAATCATACTGCAGCTAGTCCTTAACAAGGGACGGTCCCAGAAAATGGGACAGTGCTCATTTGATAGCTCCTTAGCAAGGGAGTATACTTTTGAGGATCCAACAAGGAAACTCCTTAGCAAGGGAGTGCACCTTTAGGTTCCAAAAGATCTATCCTTAAAAAAGGGGATGAAAAGGAGGTTCTAATCCCAAAAAGGGGACAGCACAACCCTGTAAACGGGGCGTAAACGTTGACCACGAGAAAAGCCTAGGAAATTGTTAATGTGATGATGTTAATATATATATTATGATGGCTCACTATATAAAGATAATTTTATTATATATATGAAGTATTTGATGATAAATATTGATGAGTTACAAGTTATGAAATTGTTGTAAGAATTATTTATTTGAAAGGTTTGTTCCGACACTCCAATGTTAGTGAATTCCACTTATTGAGTTATCTCACCCCCCCCCCCTTCTTTTATTTCCCATTACAGATACATTAAAGAGATTATTGGAGTAGAGATTCTTGGGAGACAGCAATTACGAACTATTTTGTGGAATTGAGGATTTTATTGTTATTTTTGTGGTATTAATTATTGTATTGGAGAATTATTTTGAGGATATTTTGTCTTTGGTGAATTAGAGCTCTGAGATTTTGTAATGAGATGTAAGATTGCTAGTTTCTTTTATTTAATACTTTTATGGACTATTCAGATTAAATAGACTTTTATTGCTTATGATTTTGGGGCATTACAGATAGTGTCAAAGTCATGCCCTAGCCGGAAGTGTGGGCCCCACACGCGAGGACGCGTGTGCCCGTAAGGGGGGTGGATTGTAGTGACTCAAAAAGGGTGGTCTTGCATTTCATGGAATCCCACATCGCCTAGGAAAGCATATGAGAATGTTTTTATAAAGAATGACCTCCCTTCAATGTGTAGAGGTCTTTTCTCCCACCGCTGTGTGCTTTGGGGGAGAACAAAACCGTGAGGGGTATGGGTCCCAAAGCGGACAATATCTACATCTCGAAGGCTTGGAGATGCTAGATGTGAGTAGAACTGCTATAAAAGCGTTACCTACATCTATCAATCTCTTAAAAAATCTCGAAGCACTATCTTTTTATGGATGTGAAGGGTTATCACCTAAATCATCAAATGAGCTCATGAGCTTTTGACAAAGAAGTCTATATCCCATGGGCATGTTAGTGCATTCTTTATCAGGTTTACGCTATTTGACCCACCTGGATTTACGTTTTTGCAATCTTCAGTCAATCCCAGATGAAATTGGCTGTTTGTCATCTTTATTAGAATTAAATCTAGAAGGAAATAATTTTATTTGCCTTCCTAAAAGTTTGATTCAACTATCTAATCTGAGAGGTCTTGGGTTGAATTTTTGCACTAGTCTTCGATCATTGCCAAAGCTTCCATTAAATATTGAGGGTATTGCTGCAATACGTTGTACCTCACTGGAAAAATTTTCAATAAGACCAGAAGACAAATTTGTGCCGGCACTTGATCCTACCAATTGCGTCAAATTGATTGAGAATCAAGACTATAGTGACCTGTTGTCTGAAATGCTAAGACGTTATATCATTGATGACCAGGTCACTCTCTCTCTCTCTCTGTTGCATGTGAGGTTCTAAGCATTATGATTTTTACGTTTCAGAGACATAACAAGCGAAAACAGTACTACGGTCTTGTGATTCCTGGAAGCAAAATTCCGAAATGGCTTAGCCACAAAAACGTGGGGACGTCAGTGAATCTGCAAGTGCCTTCTTCAGATTTATTATGTAACAAATTGATGGGAGTCGTTGGGTGTTTTGTTTTTGTATTCCGCCAGCATCATCCATTTGACCAACTTCATATTTTTAATTGGAGAAGTAATAGATATACGCATGTGCTTTTTTGTTCCGTATACGCCAACCGATGTGAAATTGGCTACAGGGGATTTCCAGTATCCGAGGAATTTGGTAAGATTGAATAATGTCAACTTGCACTGTTTTTTGCACCCTCTATATACGGCGGGCATGACTGGAAAGAAAAATTGAATGGAGTCGATGCTAATGGACTCACCCAGATTGAGGTTAAATTTGAAACCGAAGGTCCAGGCTTGGAGATTACAAAATGCGGGGCCAGCTTGGTATTCGAACAAGACATTGAAGATCTCAAGCAAACAAAGGCTTGGCCTAGTAGCTGCAGCATCACTCCTTATGAGGACGATTTAGATACCAAAATTAAGAAAAGTCATGATGAGGCTGGACCTAGTGGAGAAGCTGCGGGCTCTAATGACATAGACGCACCACTCCCTAATCTAATTCAAAGTCTTGTGCCGTTTTTGGGAAACTGGCTTGGGAATCTATGAACACCAGGTCAAGGTAACCCTGATTCTGTGGAGGAGGAGGAAGTGGAAGAGGAATTCCAGTGAAAGTGGTAGCTGCGCTGAATCTGCAAGGCTGATAAACCTGTTTTTTTTCTCGTGATTTTGGTGTAAGTCACCATCTTTCTCTCTCTCTCACTGAACTTGTTTGTAGCCATATATTTCCTCTCTCTTTTAAGTTTTTTATTTTATTTTTTAGAATCTTTTTCTTTCTAAATTCATTGGCATATGCTTTCATTTTTTTTTTTTTTTTTTTTTTAAATTTGTGACAATGGCCATTTTACCTCTGTAATTCACTAATTTGTGATTCTTTTTCTGCTAGTTGCTCCAAACTGGATACTATGAAGTTATTGGACCTTGTTGGCGAGGGAAATTGTAACATTGTAGCAGGCAAGATATGTGCAACTGATTGTGTGCTCATCATTTTTGTTTAATTATGTTAGAGGGTAAAATCAGCACTTTCGTTGCTCTATTTATGATATATATCAGTACAAGTTTCCATAGGAGAATACAATAGATGCATCCAGTGGCGACGCCTCGTTGGGTTCAGGGTGTTCCCAGGAACACCCTGACCCAAAAAAAAAAAAATATTATATATAATAATTTAAATTTTTTTTATTTGTTTACCCATTAAAAAAAAAAATAAGAACACCCTCAGGCAAAATGAGGAACACCCTCAAAAGTTTTATGCCAAACAAATTTTGAACTAAAATCTTAAAAAAAAAAATTGTTATAGAGCAACCCCAAAAAATAAAAGCCCAAACATCAATCCTAAACAAAACCAACCCCAACCAGATTTTTAAATCAAAATACATTATTAACTAAATACCCAACAGGCCCAACCCAAACGTATTCTCAAAAAAAAAAAATTTCCTACCTTCTTCTTCATCTTCTTGGTTACGGACCCTTCTTCTTCTTGTTTTTTTTTTTTTTTTTTTTCCTTCTTCTGGGTTTCAGACCCATCTTCTTCTTCTCTTCTTCTCTTTTTATTTTTTCTTCTGCCAGTCTGCCTTTCCCTTTTTATCTGCGTGTTGTACAGGTAATGTATGTGACTATTTTGCTTAAATTTTATATATGAACTGTGGGTTTCGGTCCTTCTCCTCTTCCTTAAATTTTATGTCTTTTGTTTTAAATTTTTTATTTGTTCTGCTTTTCCCAGCCCACTAGTGGTTTTGGTTTAATCATAAATATCTTGTCTATGGGCTAGGCTAGCTGTTAAGTCTATGAGAGCTCCAGTCCCTCCTTTACATGAATTTAATTATTCTTTTAATAAAAGTATTCTACACTTTCAATCCCAAAAAAAAAAAAAAAAAACTAATATTAACATCAATTTTCTTTTTTTATATTATTACTCTTATTATATTTTATAAATGATTGAACTTATTATTATTATTATTATTATTTGAGCTTAAAGATTACATATTAGTTGAAATATGTACTTATAACTTCTTTAAAACCTTTAATAGTTTATATAGGTTTTTTATTAATAATATATATATTTTTTCATTATAAAATAACGTAACTCCGAAACACCTTGAACAACAATTCATTATATATATATATATATATATTTTTTTTTTTCATTATAAAATAACGTAGCTCCTAAACAACAATTAATAATTTTATAATTAATAAAACAACAATACAACAAATTATAGTTTATAAAAGACAAACAAATTAATGAAACAACTAAACAATAATAATTAATAATTTTATTAATATTTCAAACGATTTTATAGTTTATTGTACAGGTACCTTTGTTCATTTCTTTTCTTTTCAATTTTTTTTTTTTTCATTTTGAGGTTTTTTGGTGTACAGAATGCAAATTTGTTTTAGTTTTAAGAACAATTTTTTTTTTTAAAAGCACAAACTTCATACCGGCCAAATCTTGAATTTCGGCTGGTATTTACTAAAATGTCCCGAAATACTCGAAATAGACCGAAATGGCCCAAAATTTTTTCAAAATAGAATAGGATAGGTTATTGTTCCGATTTGTCCAGGAACACCCTGGACAAAATTCCTGGAGTCGCCACTGGATGCATCCCACTTATTTGGGCTCTGTTTGTTCTTTCGCTACATTAACCCTTTTGAAATCTGAAAAGGAGCCAGTGAGATTTTCAGATGTATTATATATGATCCCCGAGGTGATGAATTTTGTTCAGTTTGTTGGTTAGAATGCTGTGGAAATTTTGCCTTTTCGTTTTTGAATTTCAATGGACTATCTTCTATCAATTGAATATCTTTAATTGTGTTATTGCTGATCAGAATCATCTTTATTAATTATTTATTTAGTTTTACCTGTTGTCTATGCATTTCTTTTTCAGTCTATAAGCATAAAGATACGATTCTTGTCAATTCGCAATTAATTAGAAACTTCTCGTCATCTTATTTGTAAAGAGGCCATGCAATGGTGGATGGCAGAGACATTGTCCTACTACACTATATTTTGGTAATCTGGGGTTGATGCTGATGATGGTTGAGAGGAACTGGGTTCGGCAACTCAAAAGATTGCAAAAAACTTCCAGAAAGTATGTTTTTTTTACGTCTATCTACTTTTTTTCTAATGTGGATTTTCCTTTTCTTTCCCAGAAACTTTTCTTTTTTTATTACATTTCTTTCTTGTGTGTGACTACTTCTCTGTTTGGCTGCAAGGAAACTAGATGAAAATTAACATAGAAATGGTACAAAGCTTTTGATTCTATCTTGTTTTGATGTTTTAGTTTTGGGAGTTGTAATGCTGGGTTCTTGAGTTCTCCACTTTCTGGGTTCCCTTTGGAACATATATATTTTGTTATCTTATCCTACATTTTTCATAGAAATTGGACGAGTGACAAAATGCTGGGGCTTATGCTTTCTTATGGTTTTTGATTTCATAACATATAAGCACTGCTCAAGCAAGCCAGTCTGTTTGGCTTTGCCGGCAATTTATTTCCTTAACATAAAATGCATTTTTTTTTTTTTTACCAAGAAAATAGGAGGAGCTTATTGTGAATTATGTTGTCTTGTATATGTATGTTTTCTGAAGGTACCAGTTGGAGCTATGACAGAAAGCTTTGGAGGAGAATATAACTGCATATTTGGGACTGGTTGGAAGCCCCATAAATAGCACATGTATTTCTCGCCCCTACGCCTAAGGTGGCTCTGGTTCAGCAGGTAAACTACTATTTATCATGTTGGTTTTGTAAATTGAGGTTCGGCTTTGGGGTTGTATATAAGTTTGAGACAATCTTTGTAGTTTAATCCGGTACATTGCACAATAATGAAGTGGTGTGTTCCTTGGCTTGGCTGAGGTGGTAGTTGTGCAGGCCATGAGAAGGGGGTTGTGCTGTTGGTTTTTACTTTTTAGTGCTTATTTATGCAATTTTTCGTCGTGATTTTAAGAAGGGGCTTTCTGATTCTGCATGCTTCAAGTTCACCTTGGAAGGGAGTTTGGCATTTAATAAATAGAATCATGATTATACTACAACCTCATTACTCCTTTAAATATATTAACAGAATCAAAATAAGGCTTGACTACCAGAAAATACTTGGTGTCAATGAGTGTTGAGGATTCAATTGCTAGTAATTGGCCAACCTTGATGGTGCAAGAGTGGGCTATTGCAGTTCGATGTGTAGAGGCATTGCATGGCCTCTTTATCTGGTGACAAAGTGTCACAGGTAATGATTTTCACAGCTATCAAATTATCTCTTCATCACATTCACCAACTCTTGCTGTTGTAGTTAGCAAGATCTAGCAAATCTAAATGCTTTAATGGCTGCATGCATCACTGATTAATGCTGTAGGATTTTTTTTTTTTTTTTTTTTTAATTACAATGGCCATTTTACTTCAGTGATTCACTAATTTGTGATTCTTATTTCTGCTAGTTGCCCCAAACTGGATACTATGAAGTTATTGGACCTTGTTGGCGAGGGAAATTGTAACATTGTAGCAGGCAAGATATGTGCAACTGATTGTATGCTCATCATTTTTGTTTAACTATGTTCGAGGGTAAAATCACTAACTTTGTTGCTCTATTTATGGGATTTACTAGTAGAAGTTTCCATAGGAGAATACAATAGATGCATCCCACTTATTCAGGCCGTTTTTTCTTTCACTACATTAACCCTTTTGAAATCTGAAAAGGAGCCAATGAGATTTTCAGTTGTATTATATATGATCTCTGAGGCGAAGATGAATTTTGTTCAGTTTGTTGATTAGAATGCTGTGGAAATTTTGCCTTTTCGTTTTCAAATTTCAATGGACTATTTTCTATCAATTGAATATCTTTAATTGTGTTATTGCTGATCAGAATCATCTTTATTAATGTACTCAGCACAAACTTCTATTTTATTTATTTAGTTTTACCTGTTGTCTACGCATTTCATTTTCAGTCTATGAGCATACAGATACGATTCTTGACAATTTGGAATTAATTAGAAACTTCTCATTATCTTATTTGTAAAGAGGCCATGCAATGGTGGATGGCATAGACATTGTCCTACTGCCAGTAGCAGGGGTTTTGGTGCCACTACCTCTGCCACCACCCACTACACCATCTTTTGGTAATCTGGGGTTGATGCCGATGATGGTTGAGAGGAACTGGGTTCAGCAACTCAAAAGATTGCAAAAAACTCCCAGAAAGTATGTTTTTTTACGTCTATCTACTTTTTTTCTAATGTGGATTTTCCTTTTCTATCCCATAAACTTTCCTTTTTTTTATTACATTTGTTTCTTGTTTGTGACTATTTCTCTGTTCTGTTTGGCTGCAAGGAAACTAGATGAAAATTAACATAGAAAGGGTACAAAGCTTTTGATTCTATCTTGTTTTGATGTTTTAGTTTCGTGAGTTGTAATGCTGACTAATATGGGCTGAAATAGTGGTGCCAGACTTAGTTCTTGAGTTCTCCACTTTCTGGGTTCCCTTTGGAACATATATATTTTGTTATCTTATCCTACATTTTTCATAGAAATTGGACGAGTGACAAAATGCTGGGGCTTATGCTTTCTTATGGTTTTTGTTTCCATAACATATAAGCACTGCTCAAGCCAGTCAGTCTGGCTTTGCTGGCAATTTATTTCCTTAACATAAAATGCATTTTTTTTACCAAGAAAATAGGAGCTTATTGTGAATTAGTTTGTCTTGTATATGTATGTTTTCTGAAGGTACCAGTTGGAGCTATGACAGAAAGCTTTGGAGGAGAATATAACTATATATTTGGGAAAGGTTGTTGGAAGCCCCACATTCACGAGCTGGGTCACTTGATAAGGAAGCCCCAGAAATAGCACGTGTATTTCTTGCCCCTACGCTTAAGGTGGCCCTGGTTCACAGCAGGTAAACTACTATTTATCATGTTGGTTTTGTAAATTGAGGTTCGGCTTTGGGGTTGTATTTATGTTTGAGATAATCTTTGTAGTTTATGCTGGTACATTGCACAATAATGAAGTGGTGTGTTCCTTGGCTTGGCTGAGGTGATAGTTGTGCAGGCCATGAGAAGGGGGTTGTGCTGTTGGTTTTTAGTGCCTATTTATGCAATTTTTCATCGTGATTTTAAGAAGGGGCTTTTTGATTCTGCATGCTTCAAGTTCACCTTGGAAGGGAGTTCGGAATTTAATAAATAGAATAATGATTATACTACAACCTCATTACTCCTTGAAATATATTAACAAAATCAAAATAAGGCTTGACTACCAGAAAATACTTCTTGTCAATTTCGAGTAATGAGGATTCAATTGCTAGTAATTGGCCAACCTTGATTGTGCAAGTGTGGGCTATTGCAGTTCAATGTGTAGAGGCATTGCATGGCCTCTTTATCTGGTGACAAAGTGTCACACGTAATGATTTTCAAAGCTATCAAATTATCTCTTCATCACATGCACCACCTCTTGCTGTTGTAGTTAGCAAGATCTAGCAAATCTAAATGCTTTAATGGCTGCATGCATCACTGATTAATGCTGTAGGATTGTAAAATAATTAAAATTTGTTGGATTGTTGATTATGGTTGCAGTTACTATACGAATGCTAACATACCTAAGGTATACAGTATTCTCTTAAACTGTAACAGAAATTTGGCCTTGGCCAACTTTAACAGATTTGAGTGTTTTTGACATTTCTTTTTTGGGTTCAATAAGTACTTACACTATATTATAGTGATGCGTGGTTACTTGTAATCTAATTTTTTTGAGTTACTTGTAATCTAATTTTATTTTTACATAAAAATGTTGAAATTTGAAGTTGCTTGCATTTCAGGATCCAGTGACAAAACATTGGAAATTGAGTTGCGATGTATGAAAATGCAGGAAGTGAAGCTGGAGTCTAAAAGTTTTTTGTATTCTGGTGAATTCGTATAATTACATATGGTGTTTTAATATAATCAAGAGATTTTATAATGTAAATATGGTGTTAGAGGTGTCTTTTGGAAGATTGACAATTGTGGAACTTCATCATTTGTTGTATTCTGTACCGTGTATCTGCAAACAAATTGGTCTTTCATTTAACGTCATAGTATACCTGGTCTGTTTTCAGATTCAGTAGATTGGCTTATGTCTAAAATGCATGAACTTAAAGCCTCTGCTGTTGCTGTGGACTCAGCCACTCCAGAGGAGTGCTATAATTTAATCTGCTTCTTGTATTGAAATTGAATCTAGTCTCTCTTAAGGTGATGGTAGATCTGCATGTTCCACTTGCCATAACTTGCTTATGCATAAATTGGCAGTAGGCTATTATCTAGGGGTAACGCTTGGTTTGCATTTCCAAAACTAACTGATGGTATTTATGTTACTTATCTTTTTTTCACTTGAATTAATTTATTATTACTTTCTTTACTGGGCCACATGACATCTTTCTTTGTCCCTTGTATATTACGAACACAGGAAATTATAAGCTCAGATTGGACTGTAGTTGAACAGCTTTTGCAAGTTTGCTTAGTTTGGGCCACATATAGATATACTGTTTTAGAGTTCCCCTTTTGAACAAAGCTAACATAGCAATTTTTTTCTGCCGACAGCTTCGCAATACATAATGCCTTGTGGATTGTTGCTATATACATAGTCAGATTGATCAGTGGGAAAAAGAGTTCAAATGGGCTATACAAGCCATGCAAGGAAGCGGCTTTGGACCTACACTTCAAAAGTAGCCAAGGCTGCCAATATCTAACATATAGACAAAAAATCAGATGTGCCATGCTCAAAATTTTAAAGAGAAGAAGCAAATTTCAAAACCATAAAGGATGTCGGACTTGCCACTTGGGCTTCTTCTTTTTTCCTTTTTTTATTCTTTTTTTTTTTAACTTGAACAACGATTTCATTTATGATTGAATATGAACCAAATCAAAATACAAAGCCTCCATAGTAGGAGTAGATGAATCTTCAATCCAAAAAAAAAAAAAAATCATCAGAAATTTATATATATATATATATATTTTTTTTTTTCATTATAAAATAACGTAGCTCCTAAACAACAATTAATAATTTTATAATTAATAAAACAACAATACAACAAATTATAGTTTATAAAAGACAAACAAATTAATGAAACAACTAAACAATAATAATTAATAATTTTATTAATATTTCAAACGATTTTATAGTTTATTGTACAGGTACCTTTGTTCATTTCTTTTCTTTTCAATTTTTTTTTTTTTCATTTTGAGGTTTTTTGGTGTACAGAATGCAAATTTGTTTTAGTTTTAAGAACAATTTTTTTTTTTAAAAGCACAAACTTCATACCGGCCAAATCTTGAATTTCGGCTGGTATTTACTAAAATGTCCCGAAATACTCGAAATAGACCGAAATGGCCCAGAATTTTTTCAAAATAGAATAGGATAGGTTATTGTTCCGATTTGTCCAGGAACACCCTGGACAAAATTCCTGGAGTCGCCACTGTATACAAGCCATGCAAGGAAGCGGCTTTGGACCTACACTTCAAAAGTAGCCAAGGCTGCCAATATCTAACATATAGACAAAAAAATCAGATGTGCCATGCTCAAAATTTTAAAGAGAAGAAGCAAATTTCAAAACCATAAAGGATGTCGGACTTGCCACTTGGGCTTCTTCTTTTTTCTTTTTTTTCTTTTTTTTTTAACATGAACAACGATTTCATTTATGATTGAATATGAACCAAATCAAAATACAAAACCTCCATAGTAGGAGCAGATGAATCTTCAATCCAAAAAAAAAAAATCATCAGAAATTAAAGTAAATATATTATTAAACAATATTAAAAGTCCAAAATTTGGACTGAAAAAATTCAAGGAATAATAATGTGTTTGGTTTGACGAAATTGATTCCGAAAAATATTTTCTGCATTTACAGGTGTTTGGAGCCACTAAAAATGATGGTCAACCGAAAATTGTTTTTCTGTTGACAGTAAAATAAAGACACTTATGACAAAAACTGGTTACGCTTTCATTCTCCGTAAACTATTTTTCACTTCACTCAAATCTCATCAACCTAACCTCCACCCCTACCCCCACTGTTCACCACCCAATGGTCCGCTGCATTTAGGCTTGAAATGTGAGATCATGGATTTAGGAAATTGCAGTCCACCGACCAAGCTAGCCAGCACACCGTCCACGCTGCCAATTGCCAAGGAGGGAGAGAAGGGGGAGACGCCAAATGGTGAAAAAAAAAAAGAAAAAATATAGAAATATAGAAAATGATATAATGGATTAAGTTTACCAAAAAAAAGATATAATGGATTAAAATATAAATTTACATAAGAGTATAAATAGATAAATAAAATTGAGTGAAACAATTACACAATTACAAAATACTCAACCCTCTATCAACCGCTGATATACAGGCTGTTAATTTCCATTGCATGGGAGCTTTAATAATTGGATCGAGGGTTGTTAATTTCCATTGCATGGGAGCTTCAATAATTGGATCAAGGGTTGTTAATTGCCATTGCATGAAAGCTTCAATAATTTGATCTCACAAAGCCGCAGGTTGCCTCATCGATGGTGGAGATTTTTGTTGCATTGTGGCTGAGATGAGATCTCACCAAATATGGTGGAGATCTTGCCAAATTTGGCCACCGACATGATCTTCGTCAAATCTCAGATGAAGAGTGCATCTTCGTCAAGCCTCAAATGAACAGTGCTGGCACACGACAATTAATAACATATGGAGAAGGGAGGAGAAGAGAACAGTGGACATAAATGATTGTTCCTACAAATATTTATTAACTCTGGCCGAAGGAGAACATCCTATTGAAATTAATAGATCTATCACCGACTCTGAGCACTGACTAAACAATTTTTGAAAAAGCATATGGATAATAAACACAATATAACAGGTTTTGTCAGGTTGCTCAGAAAAATCTTTCATCAATTCCAACCAAAAAGTGTTGTATGATATTGCACTTTCTACATTTTTTTTATGTTCGAAATTCTCTCTTTCAACATAAATCCAATAAAGAACATATAAACAAGGTATAGCTTCGATGCAGGGGGAAGGGCATCAGAACAATACAACGAACCACTAGAAGCTTCGAGTCAGCCATCTTTGCCCGTAAAGAAGAAAGGCAAGATAGAAAGCAACCAGCAATGGAGCAAATTCCTTGGAAACAAAATAAATTCTTCAATAACAATAGCATGAACTATTGTTAGCTCGGTGACGATTAATAAGTGGACAGCAATCAAGTACCAACCTCCCATTGCAAAGAAGCAAATCAATTTAGTCATCCACAGCGCAGCTCACTTTAATTTCATGAAGGGAAGCCTTATTTGCCAACTCAGAGGTGTGTGAAAAGATTACATGACCATGCTTGAAGTTATCGCTGATAAGGTTTGCAGTCCCGGTAAGTTTTCATTCAAGAAGTATGTCCAAGTTGCCAATTTTTCTTCATTACATGGCCAAACTCAAGAAAGCATGAACAGCATTTGTATATGTAGCTGTAGAGACACAAAGGTTTACTTAGCATGAAGATGTATGTATATGAAAGTGAAGCATGCTTTTGTTTATGAAAAACCTTGTATCCAAGTACTTCACAATTTCTATAAGGATTGACTTTCTCACTTGAACAAGCTTTATAAAAACTTACACATTCTGTAAGCACGAATATATCAGGCACAATGTGGCAGTTAGTCATTCAGGTAATAACATACAAGCTCTATCTGGATCTCCAAAACAATGGGGAAGTCACACTGCTTACAAAATCAAGTTCCATGCTCTCAAGGTTTTTTTTTTTTTTTTTTTTTTTTAAATTACCTCCTTTCATATCATCCAACCATGATTTCTACACTATTCATTAATGCATATTCAATAGTTTCCAAATAGTAATAGTAATGAAAGCTTCACCTAATGGATCAGTGTCATGTCTCCAATTGTGGTGGAAACTTTACTTAGGTGCAAGGCTCAAATGTAAAAATTTTCTCGTTGTATTGCTAAGCAAACAAGGACCTATGGAGGCTGTTCAATTTCAAAGTTTATAGGTGATTTTGGAAATGAGTTCAATTATTACTAATCCCCCCACCCCCAAAAAAAAAAAATTCAAATCACAGAAATGAGTTAATACTTAATATTACAGGTGGTTGGAGAAAATTCTCCAAATTTATTTTGGTATTACTTATGGCGCAGAAATACTCCACTAAAGAAAATATTTTCTCAGCTTTTATGATTTGCATGTCATAAAGATAGATGCCATAGTCATGGAATACATGAATTAGTAAAATGGTAACCCAATGGAACTAAAGATTTAATAAAGTGGTGTAAGATTGGAAGCTTGAATCCCTGGTTTGTTTGTTGATGCACTCTTATTACACCAAGGTTGGGCGTGAGGAAGAGGATAAAATGATTTGGGACCAAATGGAATCAAGGTTTTGAAGTTGAAACCGTTCATAAGGCTTTAAGATCCAAGGATGGCAATCTTTTTCTTGGAGTATTTGGAAAGTTAAAGCCTCGATTGGAGTGCCTTTTCTTACTTAATTAGGAAAGATTTGTTGCATGTGCAAAAGATTCTAATGATGGATAACCTGCATACAAGTGTAGTATAACCGTAGCGGATTGGAATTACACGTGCAAATGGAGTTAGGAAACAAGATCATAAAGATCTTCATCGTTATGTTGCCCCAGAATTCTGGACAATGGTAATCCATTTCTTGAGGTACTATTTTCACATCCCCCTGACCAAATCCACCTACATTAGGATTACTCGTAAATGGTTGATAAATTTGGACAGATTCTCCTTCTGAAACAAGAAGTTCAGGTCCAGGGGGATAATATCAACCACTCAATGTCCATACGATGCATCTACTATGATTATTTCGTATCCACCTTTTTCTTTTTGTATGATTTTTGCTTAATATACCCACTGCTGTAGCACTATAAACATTATTGTTACTCTTGCTACCGTCAGGATAAATCTGACCCCTTCCCCTGCTCCCTCCTACGTATATGGGATATTTTAAGAAGTGAACATCTTTCTTAGTAGACCCCGGGGAAAGAATTGGAAAGGTATATTTCTGACCACGAACAGGACCTATTGATTGATTTGTTGTAATGTTGGAAGCCGTCGATTATGTGATGTATTTGGAGGGAGAAACACTCAAAATTTTAGGGTGTAAGGGTTTGGTGTAGGAATTGAAGCTTCTTTTTTCTGTGTTCAATTGGATGACTACCACTATTTGTTTCCCCATTTCAAATTTGTCAGATTTTATTGTTCACCTAAATTTTAGGTGCTATCTTTTCTTTCTAGCCTCTAAGTTTCTCTCTTGCATACCCCCAGTGTACCAGGGTAATGCCCCTGTTTTGTGCATTGATGTAATGCTTTACTCATCCAAAAAATTTATTTTAAAAAAAAAAAAAAAAAAAAAGGATAAATTCAGATAAACTAAATCACAGCTAACCCCTAACGCTAATTAGAACCATAGCACTACACATTTAGCAAACTTTATGTCAAGGGAGCTCCATTTGCTGAAACTGACCTCATTGAACTCAAAAGGGAGCTTCAAGTGACTCATCCCAAACTTCTGCACTTCCATTAGAGACATCTTCACCATCTTCTTCCATTGAAAGCCGAATGTACTCTCTATGTGCAAAGCGGTCCCATTCTGTCAAAGTTGGATCTTCTCGTTCCTGCTCACACCACAAATTCCAGTCTCATTCCAGATATATAAAACAGTACTCATTCAATTAGCAATGCATAGTCAGGCACTGGCTAAGCAAACCAGTTAAAAGTTGAATGTACCTGACGGATGAGAAATGGATCACGACTTTCAAAAGCCATGAATTTATTAAGATTGAAAAGGATATTGAAAACATTTCCAGAAAGTTTGCATCCTTTCAAGTCACGTAGTGTAATATAATCTTCCCTCTGCAAGCAAAATGTGTCACTCACAGTGAAGTCATTCTGTAAAGTAATTAAATACAATAAACCTAGATTCAGCAAGAATTAAGATTTGACCTGTGGTGAAATCATGTCAACAATCTGACACAAAATATCCTCAAATATCACAGGTTCTAGGGCCATGCATTCCATACGATGGTGCTGCTCCTCATAAAAGAATTGCATTTCATTGTGGGTAATAACTCCATTTCCATCCAAATCTATGCATTTGAACCTGTAAATATAACTGAATATAATAAGTGTGGAACAGAAAATATCCTTTCTAAAATATAAAAATTTCCAGAGAGTAGAGCAAAAGTTTGCATGATGCATCAGGGCTTGTCCCAAGGCAAAATGTAAAGTGAAAGGGAACATACATAGTAGCCAATGACTCTTCTTCTCCCCATATAAGAAATAATGAATTAGTTAAAACAATTTTTTTTTATATAAGTAAATTAGTTAAAACATTATTGCCATGCTCTCTTAGATCTAACTAATTTCGTTTTTAAATTTATATTTTATTTTGACATGATTTTAGATCATAAAAATTTGAAGTTAAAACATATGTACCAAAATTGGAAAAAATGAAAGTGGGCTAACAGATGCATGGAGTTAAGAAAAGAACTTATCGTTGATGTGTTGGAGAATAAAAGTGCTTTGCTTTGATGTCATACATGAAGCAGCAGCATTTCCAATAAGGGTCTTCACACCGTGCTTCTTCTTTGTACTTGAAGGATTATAATTATTATTGTAAAGTTAAGTTGTTTTACTATGCTTTGTTATTTCTAGTGTCTACCTTCCTAATGTAAGATGGGAAAACTCATTTAAAAATGTTTAAAATTTAGGACATTTTCAGTAAATATTATTATTTATGGTAATATAAACTAATTCTAATTATTTGTATTATTAAAGAATTAGTGGTTATTTATGATGTCACCAGTTCAACCACCAATTGAACCCCAGTCAGACCATAAAACTCAAACCACTCTTTTCCAATTCTCTTTCTGGAGTCTCTGGACTAGTTCTTAAAACTATGATTTTACTGCTTTTTCATGTTATCCTTTTATAAGAGATTTTTTCCTTAGATAGTGTAATACTGAGGAGAGGACTAACTCAGAGAGACCAGCTCTCTCTCTCTCTGTGTTCTATAATAGATATGGAATTCCAATTAGCAAAAATAGGGGAAGAAAAACAATAAAATAAAGCAAAACATACCAATACTCTAGACTGGGCTCAGATGACTTATCTTCCTCTGACAGCATGAAGTAAACAAAATCTTCATAACCCATCTTCCCTTCAACCTTACTTGTAAACTTCCTTGCAACCTAAGATGGATTTAAAGCATAAGCACAACCAAGGTGGAAATCTCTATTTTCTTTGTTTTTGATGAGTACTAAGAGCCAGTTTGGCATCAGTTTTAACTTTTAGCTTTTAACTTTTAGTTTTCATATACAGCTTTTTAAAAGCCCACTTTTTCCCGCATTTTCTCATTTTTTCAAATTTTTTCAAGGTACAAGTATACTTTAGCACACTTTCAACAAAAAGCTAAATAAGCTAATTCCAAACAGACACTAAGGTGTAAACCTCTTTTAGGGAAAATGTATATCATACCACAAAATATAACTTAATTTGATTTAAAACTCTGCAAGGAAAGCATACTGTACCTGTGAAAATATTCTATCAACAATTCTGTAGGTTAGGGCATGGTTACCATATTTGATGAGGTTTTCTTTGTCAAGTAAGAAGTCATGGTCCGTATCAAGCTCCCAAAATTTGCAGTATATAACGTAAAAATGTTCATAAGAAAAGAACCTGAAATCAAGTAAAAAACAGAAAAAATAAGTCACCTTCGTTAATGATTTTAGAAAGGAAAGATGCAACCATTTTTCTAATTTTCTGATCCTGCCATCTAAGAACAAAGGCAAATGTTACATTTCTTATCCTTTTGAAATATTTTAAATACGCTAATGTTACTAACATACTATTCTGAGTTGAGATTCCAATATCAACAATTTTGTTTTTTGTTAAGTAGTTTCAATATCAACCATCAAGTAAACCAGTCAAATATTTTTGGAGACTTCTGGAGCTAAGTTCCCTTATCTCAATATTATGTACTTATTATTATATAAAAATAAAGGTTTAGGCTCCACAATGATAATGAAAACATAATGGAGAAACTTTCCAGATTATACTCATGAAAGAATTGTTTTGTCACCATTCCTGATATACTATTTCATAAGAAGAAATCCACTGGCACACAAACCTCATGACTTTATTGATGTCCTCTTCCTCATCTGCATGTTGCATGGCAGCAATTAGATTTCCTCGTTTCAGCTCTCTAAGAGTAAGACGGCCATTTCCTGATCTGTTGATGTAGTAGAATATTCTGTATATGACAGTTTCAGCTGGGCCATTAAAGAGAAGTTTATATAGAACAATATCAGTAATAGACTATGACAGTCTCAGCTGGGCATTATGAGAGAGAGAGAGAGAGAGAGAGAGAGAGAAAGAGACTTGCATCTATAGTTTGGTCCATAAGAAATAACAGGGCATCACACAGTTTGCAATTAGGACAACATGCCAATGAGCTCTATCTCAACTGGAACCTCCTCCCCTTGTAGGGGCTAAGTGGAGGGTGAGGTCATGGGTTCAAGACCCAGAGACACCAATCAAAATCAGGACAACACCCTAGAACTTAAGATAACCAGCTGACACTAGATTGATGTAGGGAGCTCAAAGACAATTTCATTACAATTCTCAATACCGAAAACTAAAGGATTTCAGATTACAAAAAGTCAAGCCATATTCTATCAGCTACAAAATCCCTCCTGCTTTTTAGATTCCTAAGTGCCAACACATCACATGGTATAACCAAATTTTACATATTCCAGATATACAGGAAGAAAAACCATTCTTTCTTCACATTTGTTGAGATTATCTGAGGCAAAAATGCAGCCTTAAGCCATAGGTCAAGCACCAAAACCTATCCTTAACAAATCAATCAATCACTGATTCAGTGTATAGACTATAGAGTATCAGATTATAGAGCCATATAAAACACATGGGTGTAAGATGTAATTTGATACAATTCTATTAATTGCAACTATAAAAATCTTTAGTTTCTCAATAATGTCCAGAACTAACTAAATTAGTTAAATATTCCAAGGAAAACAGGGAGCCCACCAAGTCAATAGATTTGGTCAAACAGACTGTTGGTAAAACTATTTTTTCCTGGAATCCTTTCAAAATTCATAAAAATCACCTAAAATGGATACAAAAACTTAATTAAAGTATTTAACTAACCACCAAGCCTTATAATAGTCATATCACGGTGATCAAACTTGCTACTCGGATCATGTATTCCTGCCGCATGGCGCTATCTTTTCCATGGAAGCCATTGTGGAAACTGAAAGTACCTACAAAGGTAAGTTTCTTCATTTGGACTACAGAATTTGGGAAAATTTTGACTGTTGATAACTTGCGGAGGCAGCAAGTGGTTTTGGTGGATTGATGTTGTATGTGTAAGCAGAATGAGATGACTATTGATCACTAACTCCTACACTGGCTTGTAGCTCGAATATTATGGAATATGACGTGTTCATTATTTGGGGTTCATTGGGTCATGCCACGTGGTGTTGTGGAGCATCTAGCCAGCTGGTCAGGCAAGTTCAACAGACACAGAACTACAGTGATTTGAAGTATGATCCCTCATTGCCTCATGTGGGGTATTTGGAGGGAAATGAATGAGCAGACTTTTGAAGGGAATGAAAGATCAATTCACGATTAGAAGCCTTCTTTCTTCAGACTCTGTCTGAGTGGGCAAATGCTTCAGGTTTCTACCCTTATTTTTTTGCATGATTTACTTGAATTTTGTACTTTCACTGCTAGTTAGTTTAGATATTCTATTGTTTCTATAACACTTCCTGTATGCAATTTTTTTTTTTTTTTTTGCATTTTCTTATCTCTTTTTCAATGAAGTAATTTACTTATTAAAAAAAAAAGTATTCCTGCCGCATGGAATTGACCAAACACATGCTCAATCACACACAAAGATCTAGAGGAAGAGAGCAATGAGCTCTAACTCAAATGCATTTCCTCTGCTTGTGCAAAGTGCAAACAAGGTCAAGCTTTACGTCATCCGGTCATGGGTTCAAGATGCATGTGTACTTTACCAATAAACTGA
This sequence comes from Quercus suber, assembly GCF_002906115.3. Classification (NCBI taxonomy): domain Eukaryota; kingdom Viridiplantae; phylum Streptophyta; class Magnoliopsida; order Fagales; family Fagaceae; genus Quercus; species Quercus suber. The sequence continues at coordinate 1,027,293 of NW_027069495.1, read as the reverse complement.
ACAATAAAAAAAGATCAAGAAGGACAAGATTGAATATGGAGAGGTGGAGGAAGCCTATTGGAAAAAACGGAGCTCAGCACTGATGCTCAAATAATATTACAGGTGAAGAAACCATTGAGCTTGAACTCAAAATTTTATCCTTATGGGTAAAAGTAGCATCTCCAGAATTGACATCATGCAACCTACACATCCCTCTCCTCCACTAAAATCTAAAACCAATTCCTTTTTTTTTTTTTTTGCCTTGGACAAATGCAAAAGATTCAGCCACTAGGCCAGGTATCTCCTTTAGAGCAATGCATACCACCCAATATAAGCCCAGTTCTGAAACTTGTCCAGTTTGACATGATCTATTACCTCCTTGAAATTTAACCAATTTTGACTAATCTGAACAGCTAGTAGCCTGGTAAGTCTAGGTTTCTAACAGTGAAACCAAAAGACAGACCTTGGTATATGAACAATATAAAACAAATCAAAGATACGGGAAAAAAAATAAAAACAAATCAAATATACAGGAAAAAAAATAAAAACAAAATCAAAGTATATATATATTGCACCTTCTTGGCAGTACATAAACTGATTTGCAAACATACCATATCTTTCTTGAAATTCAGGTGTGCTCTGTAGGAATTCCAACCCAGGATGGGTTGCCAAAAGCTCTCGAAGAACAGGTTTGAAGTCTACCTGTGTCCAAGTCCCACAAATAAAAACATAATTTGAGAAAATAATAACATGAAAAATTGATGTAGAGTTAAAAAACATGGCCATTTAAATACAGTCCAAAATGCAATTTGGTGGCAACCATTTGTACAGAGGAATAGTTGAAACAACAAACCTGAGTGAGGTATTTGCATTCTGGCTGCCTTAGAATTTTGAATATTTTAGTTGCTGCGTCCATTGTCAGCATATTGCCATCAACCCAATATTTGATAAATCCATCCCTACAAACAAGTAATTTAACTAAGCAAACATGACAGGAGTAATTGCTCAAAGGTGCAATGAACTCAGAAGAATTGACCAAGGATAACTCAAATAGGTCAATAGTCAGGCAACCAAATACTATAATCCCTTTTCATTATAAGCTTATAAGTCTGATCCATATAAAAACACCTAAGTCCGCAAAGAAGAAGTATTTTTATTTTTCTTTCTTGGCTAGAACAATTGCAGTAGAATCAATAACGAAAATTACATATAAAAAGAAAATTTTTTTTCCTTTTTTTTTTCTTATACGAAAATAAGTTGCCAGATTAGGTGGTGCAGAACTCAGTATTTTTTTTAATTTTCAAACAACATATCCCATAAATTCCAAACCTGCATCAGGTTAAACTTACCTCCACCTTCAGATTTTTTTTTCCTCTTTTTTCTTATATGAAAATAAGTTGCCAGATTAGGTGGTGCAGAACTCTGTATTTTTTTTTTATTCAAACAACAAACCCCATAAATTCCATAACCACAGTGGGTTAAACCCAGACCTCCACCTTTAGAAATTTCAAGGATTACCACTATTCCACAAGATAATTGGTGTAGATCTTTGCATTCAACAGAGGATAGATTTTGTAAATGTATAACAGATTTGAAAGCTACGTGCAATCAAATCTTTGGTGTTGGGGGGTTTGGAGAACCTGAACTCCAAAACTTTTTTTTTTTGGTTACTTATCAAAAAAAAAAAATTGTCAAGGATTACCACTATTCCACAAGATAATTGGTGTAGATCTTTGCATTCAACAGAGGATAGATTTTGTAAATGTATAACAGATTTGAAAGCTACGTGCAATCAAATCTTTGGTGTTGGGGGGTTTGGAGAACCTGAACTCCAAAACTTTTTTTTTTTGTTACTTATCAAAAAAAAAAAAAAATTGTAGTTCAGGATTGTAGGAGGAAGGTTTTGGGGTTTATATACTGAATAAAATATGTCATGGCTTTGAGGAAAGAAATTGAAAATTTGTGAATAAAACCAAAAGGAAGGTTTACAGTTGGTTCTAATGGTTTCTGGTTGATTAAAGGATGGAAGTTTATCGATTTTAAGGTTTCAAAAGGTTTAGCAAAGAAGGATTTGATTTAGGGTTTAAACAAAATTTTAAGAGGCAGGGACTCTGCTGTTCAGGAATGTGAACAGTACATGTAAATGCTAGAAACTTCGAGGGCTGTTTGGTTGTCATCAGAACATAGCAATTTGGAAAGTTGTGCCTCATTGTTTGATGTGGTGCATTTGATGGGAATGATATGCTAAAAGCTTCAAGGGCTGTGGATGGACTATTCTCAACATTAAATTGTTTTTCTTTAATTCTTTATTTCATTAGTTGCTAGCTTTGAATTCCTTTTCTTTTACTTCTCTCCTTGATATGATTGACCATTGTTCTTTAGAAATTGATTGTGTGCCCATGTATGCTTCCTATGTACTGGGGTTTCCCTTTTCATCAATAAAGTTATGTTACTTACAAAAAAATAAATAAATAATTTAAATAGGAGAATAGATAAGTGCAAACCTGGTCACTACCCCAGTGCAATTGGTGTCTATCTTTCTGAAAAGTGTAGAGGAAAAAAACGATGGGAGCTTGCATATTTCTTTCGTAACTGACCTAAACTCTGAATAGACAAAATAAGAAACATAAAATCATGTTAAATAATTAACTCACCCACCCAACAATAAAATGAAAGAAGAAAGGATCCTAAAACACAAATGGGAGAATTCTCAATAAAATACACATCTCACCATGTATTTGAAATCCATCCATATGATTGTTAAAATGGTCATCAATTCTAGAAAGACATTGTTCTTTTAGTTCCACTGGTGGTGGACGACCATTTTGGAAGTAAAACTGCAGGTACAACAACACAAGCAGCATCAATTAAATACTAGAGTCTTTTTTCCTTCCTTACAAAACCAGAGTGTCCATATTTACAAGTAAACCATGCATCATCTTAAATAACTTCCAGATGTGAACTGAACCTGAGGTATGATTTCTCGCACTGGTTCAATAATTAATTTAAGAGGAGAGCCAAGAGAAGAGGGACTGCTTCTCTGCTTTGATATGCGTGGAGAACCAGACGAACTTCTTGGAGAAAGTGGAGGTGCACTCCCAGCAGGAAACATGGAAGGCAATGAAGTACTCCCAGCAGCATTTGCATTAAAAGAGTTTGCAAGGGCATTAAAGGAAGCACCTTCCTTTGCATCATCAATAAGAGATTTCACCTGCACTCACATAAAATGGGCAATAAACACTATTAGATAAGATAACTGTCATATACCAGTAAAAAATGAAACAGATTAGGGTAGAAAATAGAGAACCTAAAGGAAAGAAAAACAATCACTAGATATATGCCAGAGTCGATAAAGTAAATTAACGACAACTTCTAATTTATCAACACCTCAAAAAAATCATTAAGCTGTTGTTCTGCAAGATTTTTATTAAGGCTAGAGACTAATGTGTCTACCAGTTTGATGGGGAACATAACTGGCAGCCCCCTTTGAAGACTTAAAGGCAAGAGAAAGCAAGTTCTAGTGCTCAACCATTAAGTTGGGATATTTTGGATGAAGGAGATCTCTCTTGGGACCATGAATTAATTAGTCTAAGTTGAATTGCGTCTTATTTTATTGGTTATTTGCTGCTAGATCAATTTAAATGAAGTGTTACTAAAATAAAAGCAATATGGTAATTTCCATATTCTATAGAATGGGTTATCACAGGCTGTACCAAAGGCTTGTGAGTCTTATTTTGTGTTTTCAGTCCATTTTCTATTTAGAAGTTTTAAGTAATTTTTCTTTATTGTTAGTAGTCCTAGTCTTTATATGGATAAGTTATTCAGGAGTCCTAGACTTACTAGAAAATGATTTAGCAATAGCCTACATTAAGGTTTTATTTTAGCTAATAACATTCAAAGAAAGGTTGAATTCAATAAAACCCCAACAGCTTATTTTAAGCTTTGAAGATGTGATTGCCTTCTCCTTCATACGTGTGATTGCTTAGGGACCCTAGGTTTTTTTCCTTCTTTTTTGATAAGTAACAAAACTTTATTAGATAAAAAGAGGAACCCAAGTACACAGGAAGTATACTAAGGGCACACAATTGCTTAGGAAACCTAGGTGTGATTGGTTCTCATTCTATTCACTATTTTTTTCACCGATAAGTAATGAAAAGTTTTACTAGCAAAAAAAGATGATGCATAACAATAAACAAGTGTGTATTGAATGGCTACCTCAAGCCCAAACTTATTATCACCTAACCCTAGCTAAACTCTTAAACACAAAATCTTATTTAATAATTCTTCAAGATCTCCTCAAGAACCCTAATTTAGTGTTGACTTCCTATAGATCCTACATTACAATTGTGCAAGATGTAACCCTTTTATGCTTTACACTTCTTCTTCTTCTTCTTTTATTATTATTAAATTACAGATGTATCCAATGCGATTTGAAACCACAATCTCATCCTCCACCACATTCTTTATGGAAATGTCATTTATACTCGATCTCATTGGCTTTGTGTTTTACTAATATATTTTTAATTTTTTTTTTTAAAAGATTTAATAAAATAGGGGTAGTTTGGTAATTTCTGTATTTTCTGGAATGGGCTGTTCCAGGCCCATGAGTCTTATACTATATTTAGGGTCCTTTTTCAATTTGATTTAGACATTCTTGATTGAATTTCATTATTATTAAAAGTCCTAGTCTTTCAAGGAAAATGTTAATTAGGAGTCCTAGTTCCTCTAGTAGTAGTATTGGCAATACCCAATAAAGGAGTCTTTATGCATTCAACAAAAGTTCATAGTGAGATTGATTTAATAAAATCCCAGCAATTTATTTTGAGGTTTGAGGGTGTGATTGCCTTTTCCTACCTAAGTGTAATTGCCTATATTTAGGTTCTTTATTCTCATTTCTCTCTTATTTTTTAACGCCAGACAACCATCAAACACATTCAAGATCCAATCTTTACCTAAGCCTAACATTAAGACCATATTCCGGAACCCTTCAAAATATCATCAGGAAATCTAATTAGTGTTGAATCCCTAAAAATCCTACATCAAAATGATATCAGAGCCCATTAAGGCTTCTATCCTGCATCAGAATTTTACACCATACTACCACTATGTCCACAATGAATACGACATGTATCCAACCACAGCATATTGTATTACCATGTTTGAGACACACCCATGATGTCTTTAATTTCAGGGTTAAGGAATATTTATTTAATTTCATCGTTCTGAAACCTCTTAATTCAAGGAACATTGTTAAGGAACTATTGGTTGATGTCATAACACCAATGCATTTTTTTATATATCAAATTTTTTTCTTTTTTTATAAGCAGCAATTTTATTAATTGAGAATAGGAAGAGCACACCCAAGTACACAGAACGCGTATTAGAGAACGAATGGCATATTGAAGAATCATCTAAAATTACAAGATTCAAGAAACTCTAGCATATTAGAGAATGACTGGCCACGTCATCCAATCAAATACAGAACATAAGATCATCTTTAGTTCCATCGTAGTTTGTTCAATTCCTTCAAAAAACAGCTGTTACATTCTTTCCAACTAGTCCACAATTTATTCACTTCTATGTCTACCATCCAAAATTCCGAAAACGCCCCTTCCAACATGCCAATAAATCAACTACCTGATTAGGCATAACCCACTACACTCCAAATAAACATTATACTAAAGACCATAATTCTCTAACACTATCACTGTGTAAAAGTAAGCAATCAACTGATTCCCCATTCTTCTTACGCATATAATACTATTCCACTACAGCTATATTCCTCCTTCATGAGTTATCCATCTTGAGAAATTTTCCTAAAGCAACGGTCCACACAAAGAAGATCACTTTAGCAGGAACTTTAATACTCCAGATGATTTTCCATGAAAAATATTGCATGCCTCCAGCATATAGCACTCATAAAGGTTTTTACCTTGAACAGCCTGCTTCTTGTTGGAATCCAGCAAATCCAGTCTTCCTCGTCCCCTCATATCTTTTAGAATATATGAGATTAAGAAAAAATATTAGCATTTCCTTTTCCCAATCTTCGATAGCTATAATAAACATAATATCCAGTGAAGGTTGCCGCATTCCAGTGTATATAATCCACTACAGCAGCCTCCATAAATTGAGCAATTTGTACAAACCTGGAAATGCCTCCTTAAGAACCCCATCCCTGCACCACCATTTGTACCAAAAGCTAACACTAGTACCACTACCAACCTCAAACCTTACGAACCTGGAAAATATCTACCCCATCCACTTCTAACATGCTTCCAAAGACATACTCTGCAAGGACCACTTCCCAACCTCGAGCATCATCCACCCCATTCATTAACATACTTCTTTTCCACTAATTTACTTCAAATAGCATCTCTCTCCATCGCAGAACACCATAGCCACTTACCCAATAAAGCTACCACTTCACTAATCTATTGGTCATTGAATAATACATTGTAAGATAAAGTTAAAAACTAAGTATAAAGTCCATAATTTTTTTTTTTTTTTAATTTTGGGAATAAGTTGTTCAAATCCGTAAATATATGAACCAGCAAAAAGCTTTTACTTTTAATATAGTTATTTTCTAGTGTGTGCACAAGCCCTTTGGAGTGGTGAACCAGTATCACCCATACATCAAATGCCCAATTTCTCTCCATATATTAAGCCCTCTGAGCTTTCTGACTTTAAACAAATCCATATCATGATCTTTTTTTTTTTTTATAAGTGGAAATCCATATCATGATCTGTACTCCAAAACTTCTCTAAAATCCCCCATGATAACCACATCTTTCCATTCCTTAAATCCAAATTCTATCATGTTAAATTCTCACTTTTCTCTCAATTTATAATCTATCAATATTTACAAATTCATTTGGTTCTCAATTTCTTCACTTAGACTTTACCAATCTACTTAATACTTTAAAAAAAAAAATTGCTTTTTTTCTTTTTGATGACGGGGAAACTCTTCAAGGTAAGGGCCCTTTGGACCGACCCCTGTGGAGTAAACCCTGGATGTACAACCCCACTCGCAAGAACTGTGCATCAGATAATATTGGGACTCGATTCAAGCTAACCATGTGGGCTACTTAGGGCTACTTAATACTAAAATCATGTCATGACCAGTTATGGTTAAATGAGATATCGGCTAATCTTTCTGATACAACATCAAATTTGAATTTTTAAAAAAAAATTCAGAACAGTAAAAACCATATTCAAAAACAGAAATTCTAAAAGCACATTGCAGCGAGCCAAAAAGCAATCCAGCTTCAAAATCAAACAATGCAGGCTCAAACAAAGCGATACAACTAGCAAATTTCATAATCGAATAAAAGTATGGGAATCAAAGAATTACCAGTCTTCCAGTTTCTGGAAGCGAAAGCCACTGAGAGAAGAGTTCCTCAGCAATCAGAGGGCTCAATTTGAGCGCCGACGGAGACACCTCGGGAAGTTGCAATAGTTCAGGGTCCAAAGTAACATCATCTACTACCACATCGATATCCATCGCTCAAAAAAGATAAAAACCCTAATTCTTCGAAAATTTTCCAATTGCAACAGTACGTCCCTCAAATGATCAATCAAAAAGGCACAATCTGCACCATTCAATTTCAAACTGAAATAGGCGAAAACCGAGCTTCAAAAAACCCTAGGTTTGAATTGAATCATAATTCAATTGATTTTGTTTCCAGTGCTTCGTGAAAACACTCCGGAATTCGAAAATCGTATCTCAATTTCTCAGAACTGAAATAGACGAAAACCTCGCGCTTCAAAAACCCTAGGTCTGAATTGCAGTGTACTCCAATTCAAGGAATTTCGCTTTCAGTGCTTCGCGAAATGAAAACACTTCGAAATTCGAAATTTCACAGCAACAAAAAATAAAACGTCACCGTTTAATACCAGAACTACCTTCCTTTGCTTTGCTTTCCTTTGCTTCCTTTCAAAAACACAAAAAACACTTTTGCTTCGAGAAAAAAACGATTTTCTCACTCAAAGCTGGAATTCAAAGCGCTGGGAAAATGACGTAAAACCCTAGAGCTATCCAAAGCAATGAATCTAGATTCTGAAAACACTTCTAGAAAACAGTTTTCTCTGTCGTTTTTGTTTTTGTTTTTGTTTTTGTTTGCTTCGAAAAGCGAAACTTCGTGGTGTGTGCAAACAGTAGGTAGCTATGGGGAGAGTTTTACTGGGTTTTTGTTTTTATTTCAGAACCGTAGAGGATTCCGGTGAAGGAACGAACTGTAGCAAAGTGTTCAGAAATTGTAGGGATTTGAACTTTAAATTAAAAATAAAAATAAAAAATTAAAGAGAGAGAGAGACACACGCGCTTGACTGAAAATCAAAATTATATCCTGGACAGGCTGACTCAGTGGTCAAATGGTCAATAAAAATATCTTTTTGTACAGTGGAGCTTGCTTTTTATGGACTATGTGGTTTGAATGGTCAATAAAATACCTCATCGTTTATCAATTCTTCTTTTTTATGATGTGAATGTGAAATTGTGAATTATGAAGTGCACCTAGGCCTATTTTAGGAAAAAGTTGGGTTTCCTTTTTTTTCGCCCTAAAATATGGATTATTTTCCTAAATATTTTCCTATTTTAAGGTGTTTGTAATAATTTAAGAATAATGGTAGAGATAAACATTTTTACAAAAAATTTTATAAATAGTTGATGTGTTGTAAAACAGTTTGTAATTATAATATTACTCATAATTTAATATATTTTTCATGGATTAGAAAACTAAATTAAGTAGGGTTCACAATATTTAAAGAAAAATGTGAGCAAATTGAGGAACAGTTTTTTCTTCATGTCTCATGTCCTAATCTCACTAGACTTCACTTACACTCTATTTTGATGAAAAACATTATGTAAATATAGTTTTCTATATTTTTCAGTATTTGGTAGCATCAAAATAAATAAGTCAAAAGAAAACTATTTTTAATCAACATAAAAAATATGGTTTATTTTTAGAGATTTTTATCACTGTTTTTTTTTTTTTTTTTTTGGGGAAAACAACTATATTTTACATCAAGCTAAATAAAGGAAGTTAGAAGATTATTTTTCAACTCATTTAAGGTTACTACCAAATATTTTTTTTTTTTCATGTCACATGTCCTAATCTCACTAGACTTCCCTTACGCTTTGTTTCGATAAAAAACGTTTTGTAAATATAGTTTTTCGTATTTTTCAATGTTTGGTAGCATCAAAATAAATTAATAAAAAAAAAACTATTTTTAGTCAACATAAAATGTATAGTTTATGTGGGGACCCGAGGACCGAGAAAGGATACAACAAGATGTGATTATCATTATAAAAGCATTCTAAGCACGATGAGGGGATCCGCCTGAGAATAGGAGGAGAGGGGACAAAATACTTCCTAGAAGGCCGAATGGAGAGAATGGTATTTAGTGAGAGTCAAGGTAGGTGAAGGAAGTTTCCAGTGAAAGCTCACCTACTGCCTCCGCATTAAATAACTAGCAACAGCTTTATCAACTGCATTGATGAGGAAGTGACCTAAACAGTAGAATTTACAACTAAGCATCTCCTTCTACCACTTTCAATAGAAGTTTAAAGGGACAAGTGTCCTAAGGAGAGTCTAGGGGATGGTAGATGGAGGGCCAGGATGCAATTAGTTGAGGAGTATATAAAGAAAGATGACTTCCAAATGAGAGAGGCCCCAGAAAAATCAAGGAAAAGATATTAGAACAAGAACAATGATATAGAGAGAGAAGAGAGAGAGAGAGAGAGAAGTGTTCATCCTTGTGCAAGAACATCGTCATCGGGCGAAATTGTAAAGAACCATTTATTTACTTAATCTTTGGCTTTCATTCCTTCCTTCCTTCTCTGTCTAAATCCTCGGGCTAAGCCCAACTTGCTTTACCCCACTTTCTTTACAAATGTCTATTGGTTTGGGCCTAACTAGATAGCACAAATTTCACTATTCTCAGTGAGTTTGTACCGCCAAAATTTTGTGTCCTTACAATTTATTTTTAGAGATTGCTTTCCACTAATTTTTTTGGGAAAATAACTCAATCTAATAGCAAGCTAAATAAGAGAAGTTAGAAAATTATTTTTCAACTTATTTAAGGTTGTTATCAAACATAGAAAAATAAAATAATTTTATAGAAAATAAAATTTGAAAAATGATTCATTCTCTAGAAAATATCATTACTGAAACAATCAAAGGAAAATAGACTCCCTAAATTATTTTGCTACACCACATTGATTGGGCCTACATCACAAAAGCTCCACTATATTAGACAGTTAGGCCGAAGAACCCAATATGACATTACTAAGCCAAAAGCCCAAAATCCCTCTTTCTAAGTATATCGAGCCAATGAGCTCATCACCTCTCTCTCCTTACTAGACCACACGACTTGGGTAGGTAAAATACCCACAATTATCTTCACTACACTCAACAAATAATTAAGCCCAAGAGAAATAATCAATGGGGGTGTTTAGTACACCCACTCAAACACATATTTTCAGTTTTTAAACAATATTACATGCATTTTCATACATTTTTTCACCCACGCGTATTTCTACACATGTTTTCAAATAACAAAACACATATTTTCAAACACATGTACCAAACACCCCCAAGTTTTACAAAATCAAGAAAAACACCTCGTAATTGAAGCCCTCATAAGGAACTAGCTATAATTGGTTTGGTTTCTCCATAGTTCAAACTAAGACAGAAAATAGCTAGACTAATCAACCATCAAAACCAAAAGCTTGGGACTTGGGAAAAATATATAATGTTATGGGTATATGTATTTTCCCTTCCATAAATGGTGGGTCTCATAAATATATAATGTTACAGATATATGTATATTTTCTCTCATAGACAGTGGGTGGGACTCACCACCTATGAGAAGGAGGATGGTGAGTCCCACAAATATACCCGTAACAGGGTATACTTCCTTTGGGACTTAACACATGGCAAGCTAAGTTTGAATCTCTTCTCCCACCATTTGTTGCCACTAACATGGTCAAGACCCATGATGGGTGGTAGCTTGTCAAGCATAGGAAGAAGCAACTCCCTTTATTTGGCCATAGTGTGAAAACCATAACCAAAGCTCTAATGAAGAAAAAAGTTCTCTCACTCTTTCAACCAACTTTGGAAATCCTTTATAAAATAAGTAATTAATTGATTCATGAATCACAAGAAGGGAAACTTAAGGAAACATAGTTTGGAGGGCATGAAGAGTTGTCAAGCGGAGGTTCATTAAAATGGAAGCATAAGACTTGAGATGTCTTCTCTTACCTTCTGGGCCTCTGGCAGTGTGCAACAAGTAATACATTAAGCATGCATTCCTCACTCATGACATAACCTAATAAGATGATGAGACTTCTTATTCTCAAAACCCAAAGACCTAACTAAGACTTAGATGCTAGACATTGCATTCTGTCTAGCAGTTTGTGCACCTTCACCAAATAGGAAAGAAGACCAAATAATCTAAAGGAAATGAATTTACTATTATTTGCTAAGACTAGGAAAGAGAGAAGAGACCTTTTGTTGATTAGTCTAAGCCCCTTTTATCTCCGCCAACTACCACCAAGATCACTTTATAAAAGGGTGGTATTAGAACAAAGGAAACTAAGAAGCAATCAAGTTAAGTTAGACGGAACCAGGTGAGTTAGAAGCAGTTAAGTAAGAGTCTTGCGAAAATCTAGTTGGTTATAGCAGCTAGAATTAACCCTAAACATTATATTTTCCTCGTCTTCCATACTCATTCACTCACTCACCAAACCTCCCACAAACAACCTTCATTAGAATCCTATAATAATATCTCATCACTAGATCATCTTCTTAAGCAAGTTTAACAAAGAAGAAACTTGTTTAAGCTATTGCTACACATGGTTGGACTCTCTCTCTCCCTTTAACCACACTAAGTTTACCATCTTTTAACGTATGATTCATTATGGCGACAATATCCATGTATTAATAATTTACTATTGATAGTTATGATGTATGCAATATTATTGATTTTGTGGTTTGCATGGATTTATTATTGGACGACGGAATGCAATGGTTGTCTAAACTTGTCTAATTCATTTACCACCGAACATTGCTTATGTTTAATTGCTAGAATATTGTTAAGCATCAATTTGTAGTGGAATCTCTATTGTGTTGATCCATCATTGCATGATGTATTTTATGGTTATAACCAAATTGACGGCCTTGTAAAGACCAAAGATCACAATTTAGGCCTTGGGCTGATTTGAAATAAGCAAGCACGCACACCGTTAGCTCATGGGCATTCTCTTTGGCCCAATATTGAGTTCCAGGTTAGATCCCAAAATCATCATTGAGCAAAACTTCCCCAACAAACGCCAAATGAACCATTAGATAAGTAATGTAATCATCATTGGAACTCTTAACGATTAAAATGATACAATGTATTAAAAAATAAACAACTGAACTAGAGGATCAAGTCACATCGAGTTGTTGTAGAAAACATTCTTAAGATTATGATTAAATCAGTATTGTTAAAAACGTTGAGCATGCTTAAGCACAAAGACCTCACGGAACCTATAGACGTAAAGCAAAATCGTGTGTTTGATCAATGTGAAGCACACATTAAAAAAAAAATCCATAAATTAAATTTTTTATTAATGGACAATACAACAATCAAGTGATCAATTGATCATAAAAATTACAATAAAACATTTATATAACTCTCTTGTGCATTACAAAATATATGCAACCATGATATTTGATGGTCATAATTACAAAACATGGTTGAATCAAAATAGAAGTATAGAACCAAAAAGTCAAAGGCTAAAATGTACTAGAATGTTAAGTAATGTTATCATTGCCTAACAAAATCAATGCAAATATGCAATGCAATCCTAATCTACATAATCATCATCCTCATTAAGCAAGGGACAATCATCATTGTCATCATAAGATTTGTAGTTCTCATCAACTTCTTCTCCATCATGAGGAGTATGTTGTAAACTAGAACTTGAACCCATTGCTTGCCCTAGTGGCCTCATTCTTGATCTCAAGTTGAATCTTTCTTCTTCAACTCTAGAAGCCTTAGCAACACTACCCCACGTCAAAATATCATCATCAAATACATCTTCAAGAAATTCATCTAGTTCATATTTTTCTACTATTCTAGTCAACTACTCGTTGTCATCTATATCTTTAAAGGAAATTGAATCAATTGTGACATGCAAATCATATCTTCGCTTCAAGGCTTTGTTGTACTTAATATATACCAAATCATTTAGCCGAGATTGTGCTAACCTATTTCTTTTCTTGCTATGCACCTACATAATCCATATAGTCATATTAATATGCATAGATGATGATATCATACTAATTAAATCATGAAATAAATTTCACACACACACGCACACACACGCACACACACACACATATATATATATATATCTATCTATAGACTTGGACCAGAGATACTTTAGACTTATACATCATAACAACCACACACCCACACACAATGTCACAAACACAAACATTTAGACCCGTACCTCATAAAAATAGAAAACATTATTATGTTCATAATGAAATCTATGTTGAGAAAGACGTTTGAATAGAATCAATAATTCAATAGTATATAAATTTATTTCTTATAAAGACAAAGGAAAACATTAAAATTGGTATCTTATTTCCTACTTTGCTAGAGAGAAAAAAAGAGGTAGAGAGCCACATTAGGTAGAAAAAAAATAAGCTGATGATATTTTTATTTAAATAGTAGGGTTTTAGGGTATGAAAAATCTATAATTTAACTTTTATAAACGTGGGGCGGGGCAAGACAGGGCGAGGTGGGTCTAAAAAGTTACACCCATCTTGCCCCATCCCTGCCTTACCACCTTTACGGGGTGAGGAAAACCTGTACGGGGTGAAGCGGGGAGGGACAGGTCAAGTGGGGCAGGGCAAAATTGCCATTCCCATCCATAAGCAGACCACCAATCAATTGTTAAGGAAAATAAAAAATGCTCTTAACTCTTAACCCTTAACTAAAACATTATAAAAACTAAATAATTTTGTTATTTAATAAAATTGATAAACTAATACATAACAACTAACAAAAGCTAACAAAGCGAATACCTGATACTTTTTTCTTTCTTTACCTAACAGTCATAGGCAACCCAAAGAGGCCCTTGTCTCTATCAGATGATGTCAACTCTTCAATTATCGTATCTTATTGATTAATGTTTGGAACCAACCATTGTATGCATTTGTATAGCCCAGATCACCTCTTCATCTTGCTTAATTTTAGAGCGATTATTATAAATATATTATGGATTCAAGAAATAGACAACCGAATGCAAAGGCCGATGGAGTTGACATTCCCACCTTCGATCTATTATTTCAAAGATTTCTTTGTATCTTTCTTTGTTTCATTAAAAGTTCATAACAACCACACACCCACACACAATGTCACAAACACAAACATTTAGACCCGTACCTCATAAAAATAGAAAACATTATTATGTTCATAATGAAATCTATGTTGAGAAAGACGTTTGAATAGAATCAATAATTCAATAGTATATAAATTTATTTCTTATAAAGACAAAGGAAAACATTAAAATTGGTATCTTATTTCCTACTTTGCTAGAGAGAAAAAAAGAGGTAGAGAGCCACATTAGGTAGAAAAAAAATAAGCTGATGATATTTTTATTTAAATAGTAGGGTTTTAGGGTATGAAAAATCTATAATTTAACTTTTATAAACGTGGGGATGGGCAAGACAGGGCGAGGTGGGTCTAAAAAGTTACACCCATCTTGCCCCATCCCTGCCTTACCACCTTTGCGGGGTGAGGAAAACCTGTACGGGGTGAAGCGGGGAGGGACAGGTCAAGTGGGGCAGGGCAAAATTGCCATTCCCATCCATAAGCAGACCACCAATCAATTGTTAAGGAAAATAAAAAATGCTCTTAACTCTTAACCCTTAACTAAAACATTATAAAAACTAAATAATTTTGTTATTTAATAAAATTGATAAACTAATACATAACAACTAACAAAAGCTAACAAAGCGAATACCTGGTACTTTTTTCTTTCTTTACCTAACAGTCATAGGCAACCCAAAGAGGCCCTTGTCTCTATCAGATGATGTCAACTCTTCAATTATCGTATCTTATTGATTAATGTTTGGAACCAACCATTGTATGCATTTGTATAGCCCAGATCACCTCTTCATCTTGCTTAATTTTAGAGCGATTATTATAAATATATTATGGATTCAAGAAATAGACAACCGAATGCAAAGGCCGATGGAGTTGACATTCCCACCTTCGATCTATTATTTCAAAGATTTCTTTGTATCTTTCTTTGTTTCATTAAAAGGTTTTTCAATTACTTATTTAGCTCGATCCATAGTCTCATAAATGTATCTTATGGCAAGTTTTTGTCCCCATTAACCAATCGAAGCACACGAATAAGATGACTTGACACTTTAAGGTTATAGACAATAGTGTTCCAAAATTTAGGCATTAAAACTGTTTGAGCCACCATTTTTTCCTTTTAGCTCCTTTGCCCATTTGTTATAGGTCCAATCCTCAGAAATAACCATCTTTCTTAAGTTTTCATTTTGCTTATGTATACTTGATAATGTAAGAAAGGAAGTAGAAAATCGAATTTTAGCAAGCCTAAGCAAGTTCCTTAGCGCTGTAAACCGTCTCATCATGTTCATGAGACATTTATGATTATATATATACCCAGTAAGTCAATTTCCCTTTTTATTGTTCTCATTATTGTAGGAAGCTTTGCAATGTCTTCCAACATTAAATCCAACAATGGGCAGTACATGGGGTCCAATACAAATTAGGTCATTTTGCCCCCAATAATCATCATCATAATGTAAAAATATTAGCATAACAATTAGTAACAATTAAGATAAAAAGGAAGATACAATATGAATACTATTTTCTAATTTCATGAGATTAAAATAAATAGTTTTATAAATAACTTCTTACATGCCATTGCATAACTTGAGTCATTATCAGTTATAGCTTGTACAAATTTATTTGCTCCAATTTTCTCCACCATGCTATTAAGTAGTTGAAACATCCTTTCTCAGTCTTCATATATGATGACACATCAATAGACTCGATAAACGTGCTTCCCTTAGCGCAATTTACCAAAAAATTTATCAAAGATCTATAACTTTTGTCTTGCCATCCTTCAAACATAATAGAACATCCAATTCTTGTCCATTATTCTTCATTATTTCATCGATGTGGACCACTTTATTTTTTAATAAAGGAACTCTCATTTCATGGTAACTTGGAAACTTCATACCAATTTCGTATCATCCAATTGATTGAGTTGCAGTTTTGAACCATCATAATTAATAGCATTGAGTGGAATTGCTACTTCATACATCCACCTTGCTATATCAACACAAGCTTTTTCTCTTAACTCTTTCTTGTAAGCATCATTAATTATTGTTTGGACCCCTTTTCCACTCTTTCCCATTTGTGTTATTTTAGGAGGAGGAGTGACAAGTGCATCCGTATGACTTACAAGTCTTGGTTTCTTTTTACTAGTGCCACTGCCACCTACATTTTGTACCCATTTGCCACAAACATCAACTTTAGCAATCTCATCCTACTCTTCTTCATTAAAAGCTATATCATCAAAATCAGTCGTAAAATTTATTTGCTCTTTTTCTTTCTTTTTTCTTCTCAATATATATTGTTTAACTTCTTCTTTCACAGTATGTCAATTGGAATACATAATGCCTTCATCAACACTTCATTGTCCTAACTCAAATTTTCAATAGATTTTTTTTTTTTTTTACTTGCATTCTTTTTCAGCTTTAGCTACAAGTACTTTCAACATTTTCAACTTCAGTTACAGTACTTTCAGCCAAAAACAATTAACCTAGCTTTTAGATTAGTTTTGCTACAGTACTTTTAGCAAAAAAAATTTAATTTCAGCAAAATAAGTGGATCCCAAACAGACCCTAACTCATTGATCTTTGATTTTAGATGTTTAGAATTTTTTTTTTTTTAGTTGTGTATGAGTAATTTCTATGAATTCACATTATGTTTTGTTTTTTGTTTTTTGTTTTTTTTTTTTTTTTTCACATGTGGATAAATTGGGTGATTCCTGTAAGACTACCTAGGTCAAATGAGATTAACTTTATCCATGTAATCTTTTTTTTTTCTTCTTCTTCTTTTTACCATATCGTGACTAAAAAATAAATTCATGTACCTTATTTTCTTAGATTGTACCTAGGACCTAACCCATGCTATTTATTCTCAAACACTATTGTAATTGCATTTTTTTTTATCAATGAAATTCATTTTGAGTTTTTTTTTTNATTGTATCACCTTAAGGAAAGATATGAGTTGAGATGGCTCTAAAATTAAAGAGTTCTAATTGAACTCTAGCACCTTTGACTCCTATATTTTTTGTATAGAGGATATTACAACTCTAAAGACACCAATAAGCTTCTAGAAAAAGCTAGAGAGAATTAGAGCAGAAGTCTTAAAGACAAGTCTCCATTTTCAGAACAAATACTACAACCCCATGAAATTTAAATTAGAAACTCCTTTCCACTTGCCCAAAAAAAATAATATATATATATATATATATATTTCAACATTTTCCATCCATCATACACCAAACCCTGGCTCATAGGATCATTTAACCATTTTCGTTCCTCTAACTATTCAATAAGAGGAAACCAAGGCACAATTTCCTCTTGGGGAACAATGACAAGATTCATGATAGATTTGAGAAAATGAGTAGTTGCACCTTTCAAATTAATGAAATCTCAATCTAAAGACATCTGTTCGACTTTTTTATTGTTAGGGGTGAGCTTACAAGTATATTATGTTCACATATTAAGTTTCTTGGTAATTTTAAATTTCCTACACTAATATGATTTTATTTGATGATATGGTTAACCTATTTAGGGTTTTAGTTTGTTAATATGATGTTCATGTCCAGAAATTTGTATTGATTTCATACAGCTTGCATGACTTGAAATGAATAGAGTAATTGCAATGATTATAATGTTCTTGTTAAATATTTTGGCTTTCATTTTGTGGAAGTCACTTTGCATATTCAAGCATTAAAATAGGGTTCAAATTATACACAAAATATAAAAAAAAAAAAATTTCTACAAATCACAGCAAAGCAAAGCACATTTCAAAATTCACTTCATTCGAGACATCATTGCTTTGGAATGTAGTGGTTGCAAAGATTGAAAGTGCAAATAATCTAGCAGATCCTTTACAAAGCCTACCTCAAAGGACTTTCAAGTCGCATTTAGAGGGATTGAGAGTTAGATTAGTGCACAATAGTCTTTAGGCAAGTGGGAGATTGTTAGGATTAGTGCCCTAGAATCCTATTGTATGATGCTATATATGATATTATGTATAACATTATGTATGACTTAATATTGTGATTAATAAAGTTGTTTTATATTATCTAGAACAATGGTAACATGAATATTCGGACATTATCATATAGCTCATGAGATGCATAGTATGTAATTTATGTGAAAAGTCACAGAAATATAAATCACAAATTTTTGTAAACTCATAATTTTAGTTCGTAGTCGGTGATGAAATTGGCATTTCACCTGTGAAGACTATAACATGTCAACTAAGATGATTTGTCTTGATCATGGAAGTGGTGACTTCTAGTTGATATGTTGATATGTTTTAAGAGTTAAGACATATTGAACTGGACCGCTATGAATTTATTATTCTCCTAATGATTGTCAATTGAATAATAAATTTCACGACTTATATTTACATGAACTCTTAATCTTGAGAGGATAATGGAGTGAAGATAGTAATGGGATGCCCCATTTTCAAGGTGAAAATTCAGCATAGTTTCGCTTTTGGTGCGCTATGGTGCACCGACATGGTTTCACATTTGTGTATACGATGCATATCGACATGCTCGCACCATGACGAGCCGAAGGCCTCTAAAGTGTTAGAACATGCTAATATGTGTTGCATACATGGGGAAACCATTGTCACTTGGTGACATGGATCAAGACAATTACACCGCGATGATCATACACACAATATAGCATGAGTATGCACTTACATTAATCGCCCTGAGTGCATACCCATATTACAAGGTCAAGAGCTCTCATGACTAGAGAGGGTCGCTCATATAGCCATGAGAGTCCATCGTACAAAGTGCACAATCACCATACACACATACGCAGATATATATATACATGCAACATGCACAATGCTATCACACAGAGTGAGAAAGTAAACCAGACATTACCAACGTTCCAAGGGTATGGCCCAAAATGGTACAAGAAAAGTAAACAGACATTGCTATACCCAGGGAACACGACCCAAGCAAGGAGCAGGAAAATAAAAGGGTACATGGATAGGGACCCTAATACATGCTCTAGATAAGAGGCTTAAAGAGAGGAAAAGAGAAGATCACTATGGAGGGGCTAAGCCCCTAATCTATTGATCATTGCCCTTTATGGGCATGCATCCTCTTACTTGCATCCTTGCCCTTTCCTCCAAGCATCCTTCCCCATGTATGTACACACAAAGGCAAAAAGAAACAAGCCAGCAGACAAGTAAAGAAACAAACAGAAGGAAAAGCATGCTAAAGACAAGCAAGGAAATGATGCCAAACGGGGGCAAACAAACATGTGAAGCACACGAAGAGGCAAACAAACACGTTACCAAAAAAAAGGAAGTGTCCTAGAAGGATAAATGTAGGTTTGGATTGAGTGTCTATAGCTTCATTGGATTAAAGTATGGACGAGACACAGATTCATGCATGAACGTGTACGCAAGCATGCAATAAGAAAGCCAAATGGGTGGCACAAATCAAGCAAGTTGAGTATATCAACATCGCATCAAGCGAAGAAAGGTGTGAATCTGGCACATTGACACCACGGAGGCATATCTCGCAGGTGGTCACATCCAAACAAACACTAAGAGGGATGAATGTAGCCACCTAAGCACAAACCTATAGCGGGCATAAAGCACATAGAAAAGCCTAGATCTAGAAAGGCTAACACATAGATATAAAGCATAGAAGCAAGCAAGAAAACATGTATATGCATAAAGGAAAAGATCCATACCTTTTAATATAAGCCTAGGTGTATAGATGTAGGCCTAGACCATAGGATCTAGATCTACACCCCACCGAAAGGGCCAAAAGCATGAAAGAGAGATAACAGGGGGCAAAAGGGCTAAAGTAGCACATGACATAGCAACCAACATAGATCCAAGTGCACAAGCATGGCACGAGGCACATAAACACATAAATCTAAGCATATGAACATAGATCTAAATATTAACATGTAGATCTAAGCACAAATAAGGTAAAGAACACAAAAGGCATGTAGATCTAAGCATATGAACATAGATCTAAGCATAAACATGGCAGAGAGCCTAAAAACATGTGGATCTAAGCACAAACATGGAAAAGAGCCTAAAAACATGTGGATCTAAGCAAAAACACAAAAAGTAGACATATCCACCCAAGAAGGCTAGGCCAACAGCATCAAAGCAATAAATCATGTCAAAAAGCAAGTAGACATGCTAGGAAAGCTATAAAACAAACTAGGAAGATAAAACATGCTAGAAAAACAAATAAAACATTTTAAGAGCCAAAAGAAGCAAGGAAAAAAATAAATAAAAAGGGCGTGGATTGTAGCTAAAAATCTAGATCCACACCCCTAAACCTTAAATCGAAGGTATGGAACCAAGGAGAGGAAGATTAGGTGCAAGAACACTATCTTGAAGATTGTAGAGAAAAGGTGAGAATTTTTAGTGTTCTAAGGTTTCTATTGTGAGGACAGGCTTCTAAAAAATGTACTTGATGGGTTCCATGTGGGAAATCAACCGCGTGGTGAAGAAGAGCATGTACTGTTGCAGCTTGCACGAATCCCACGCTAGGGTGCAACACATCTTCTCAATGGCGATGTAGTTGATCTCACAACTGGCGAACTTCTTACTTAGGTAGTAAATCGCCTTCTCTTTTTGATCAAGTTCATTTAGCTGGCCTAACATGCAACCCATGGATGTTTCTTGCTTCACTAGATAGAGAATCAATGAATGTATCGGTGTCGGGTGAACTAGAATAGGAGGGTTCAACAAATACTACTTAATCGTGTTAAAGGTCGCTTGACATTCATCCGTCCATTCTATCTTTGTATCCTTCTTCAATAGCTTGAACAAGGGATTGCATGTGGTTGTCAACTGCACTATAAAGCGAGCTATGTAAATGATCCTTCCAAAGAAGCTTCGAACTTGTTCCTCAATTTTTGGCGTAGGCATGTCCTTGATGGCCTAGACTTTTGCTGGGTTCACTTCAATTCCTTTTTGGTTGACTTTAAAGCCAAGCAATTTCCTTAAACGAGCTTTAGAGATGCATTTGTTAGTGTTAAGGCTTGACCTGTACTTGATAAGGTACTTGAATAACTTTCTTAAATCAATCAAATTATTTCTAGGAGTGTACGACTTGGTCATCATATCGTCCATGTAGACTTCAATCTCTTTATGCATCATATCATGGAACAGGGTTACCATGGCTCACTGGTAGTTTGCCCAACATTCTTCAAACCGAATGGCATGACTTCATAGGCATAAGTTCCCTAATGAGTATTGAATGCTGTTTTGGCTTTGTCTTCTTCAGCCATCTTGATTTGATTATAATTCGAGAATCCATCCATAGAGGAGGAGAACATGTTGGTTGTGGTGTTATCAATTAGGGTATCGATATGTGGTAAGGGAAAATTATCCTTCAGGCTAGCCCGATTCAAATCTCTATAATAATCGACGCACATGCATACTTTCCCATCTTTCTTTGGCACGGGAACAATTTTTGCAACCTAGTCAAAGTAGGTTATGGCGGTAAGAAAACTAGCTTTCAATGTTTTTCCACTTCTTCTTTGATCTTTATGATAACCTTTGATTTCATCCTTTGAAGTGTTTGTAGTATTGGGGGGCATTCAGATTTAACTGGAATCCTATGGACAGCGATCTCAGTATCTAGTCCTGGCATATCTTGATAAGACCAAGCGAAGATTTCCTTGAATTCCTTCAGCAGAGCTATGAGCTTGTTTTTAATGTCTTTATGAAAGTTTACCCTGATCTTGACGGGTTTTTCTGTCTTGCCTTTATCAACTAGGATTATCATCTCTGTCTCTTCTAATTGGGCTTGGACCTTTCGCTTTCTCTATTTAGAGCTTTTAAGATGTCTCAAGGTAAGTTCAGGACCTCTTTAATTCCTTCAACATCATGATTCAACTCTATTGTCTCATTCACATCATCTACACATTCGTTATGGAAAAGGGGCGATGAACCCACTTGGGAATCAGAACAGATCTTATAGAGCAAAACATATAAAAAAAAAAACATAAGATAATTTGCACACACATATTCATAGGAAAGCAAGTAAAGAGAGATGCAAGAATTTTTTGAATAATATGCTGAATATTTCATTAATGGATTATGGGTATAGGAAAAACAAAGTTCATGCCTGATAATGATATAAGGGAAATGTTCTTTTTTGTTGTTTCTAGGAAAACAGACTGGGGAAATTAACAAGGAATACAAATAAAGCAGGAAATAACATAAGCATGCAATACAAACTAGATATGCTATTCCAACCCTCTCAAGTGATCAGAAGGCCCAATCACTTGATTGTGGAATACTTCTTACTCAGCCGGTGCAACCACAAAGCAAGGCTCGATGGTCCAAAGGCTTGTCGTCTCGCTTGGCAACCTTGGTCGGATAGTGGAATTCAGATTATCTTTGGGAGATAGGATACCGTTCATGGAGAACTCTTCAGGACAGAGCCAAATAATGCAAGCCAGATCAGGCTCTTCATCTTCCAACCCCTTGAAAGGTTCTAGCATAGTGACCTGGACTGAGCTGGAGAAGTGGTTCTAATATGGGGAATGACATCCCTTAAGTGTCCCACTTCCTCTTCTTGCCTCTAGAAGCTTGAAAGAGTTCTTCATGAGTAGGTTTGTACCCCAAACTGAATCTTCCTTGTTATCTAAGAGTTCAATGAAAGTAGGACTCCCATGTCCTACGGCTCAGAGGCCTTGTTGTAATTTGTAGCCAAACTTAAGCATCTCCTTTGCGGCCTTCAAAACTGCTGCAGGCCAGCCAGACTTAGGCTTTGCGGCATTATTAATCATGGAAGCTAGCTCAAAGCTATGGAAGATGCTTTTGGAAAGCATTGGCATCGATGTAGGGATAGATGTCTCCTCGAAGATAGTTGGGCTCTTTAGCCATAATGGTGATCAATTAATTCTAGGAGATGAACTTGAGTCTCTTATAGAGGGTAGACGCAACTACGCCTGCTGTATGGAACCAGGGTCTCCCTAAAAGCATGTTGTATGGAAAGTCAACCTTAATCACTTAGAAGTTGACCAAGAAGGATCTTGGGCTTAGGGCTATCCACGGGTCGAGCAGATCAGGTTTTGGGGTCAAATCATCACTTGACTCGCTTAGATCAGGTGAATAGATTTCTCACCCATTGTATCGTTTGTCTTGATTCTTCGGTTTGGCGGGTCGGATTCGTTGGATGATCGGTTTGAAGGAAAAGAACAAAAAGAGAGGGAAAAATCAACCAAAGAAAAAGCTTGAAATGGAAAAAACCAAATATTTATGAGCTTGGAACAAAGATAAGGAGAGAAATGAGAGAAGATAAAAAGAAAAATGAGATTTTGAAATCATACTTGAGAGATAGGACACCCAACACATGTTAACAAACAGGAAGCAAAACTCATCAGCAAATAGGAAGTGAAACTCGTCGGTAATGATCATGGATGTTAGGGAAGAGTCCAGCTACGGTTTGAACTTTAAAGAGAAATTATGAGATTGGGACTATGAATATGGAGCCATTAATATATTGTTTTTCATTTGGTTATTAAGATGAAATTACATTGAGCCTAGCAACTACAATAAGAAAAAAACTATTAATGCTCACTTGAATAGCTATTGCCTAACATTTGTGATTCAAAGTCCGAAGTGACGTGAATAGGCTACCACCACTCAATACTAACATTAATGAAATTCATTTTGAGTTTTTTTTTTTTTGAAATTTTTGTTTGTTTAATGAATGATATTTTTTGTTGTATCCTCATTGATATTTGCTAATGAGATATTTCTTTTTTCTTTAAAAAAAGAATCTCAAATTTCTCGCATTGCTCTTCTCACATCAAGATATATCAAAGAACCAAATAATGATTTCTTTCACATTTTCCTCTTTCTTTCTTTTTTTGCCACCCCTTTTCCATCTTACATCGAAATATATCAAAAAAACCAAATAATGCATTCTTTCACATTTTCTTCTTTCTTTCTTCCCCACCCCTTCTCTCATGGCTTTCAATATATATAAGGATAGTGAGGAGGGGAGGTGTGATCGAACACCACAAAGTATGATGTTATTACAATTAAATTAGAATCACACATCTAAAGTATTATTACGATTAAATTGCAAATTACACATCTAAAATTAGCAATAATTTTGATTTTGTCTCATGAAGTTTCAAAATTATGATCCACTCCACTTGTATGTTTCCATTAACTATTTGATTGACAAGTAACAACTCAATGAGTAATGACACCTTCTATGTTTGCATTTCTTTTAATTTTTGCACCCTCTATGTTTGCATTTGTTTCGATTTTGCAACCTTCATGTTTTTTATTATTTTAATTTTGCACCCTCTATGGTTATGACTAATTTAATTAATTTTGATCTTATTGGACAACTACACACAGCGCTGTAAACACAAAATTTCTCAATTGTAGAAAATCAAACAAAAGGAGTTTCACCAATATAATTTTGTATTAATCAAGTAATGAATACAATCTCTATTTTGACTCTTTTACAAAAAGTGCTACTCTGATTCTATCTTCTTTATGGTCTTGACTCGAATGTAAAATTTTCTTCAATTTGGTTGGGAGATGGATCAAAGGGTCTTCATAACGAATCTCTGGCTTTCAGCTTGTTAGAGATTTGTTGTCCTTTAAGTTCTTCGAATGTTCTTCAAGATTCTTGAGACAAAATTTCTCTACAGCTTGGGCTTCTTGAAAACTTGATTGTGAAAATGAGAGGGGATGTCTTCTATTTATAGAGGATAAGCTCTACTTTGAATTGATATGCCATGTAATAGACTCTTGATTGACCCAAATTTTGCTTATAGATAATTATCTATATTGATCTATTTTGATAAATATCATATTTTGATAAAAGATAATAATCAACAAAGATAAATAATTATCTCTATTTTATTTATTTATTTTAATAAAGATAATTATCCTTCAATTTTGAATAGAAAATTTATCTTTATTTTATTTATTTATTTTAATAAAGATAATTATCCATAAATTTTGAACAAGGAAGTTATCATTATTTTGTGGGTCAAATGACACGTGACAAATTTCAATATGTCAATATAATGTCAATTTGGATGATACATGTTATCATTTGATTTAATTAATTTGATGACATATTAATCTAGAATTTGTCACTAAATTTTGATGTGGTATTTTATAATTGGCTTAAAATTTTGCCTCCTACAAACGCATTAACAAAGGGGAGTAAATCTAAATCTAAATGAAACCTAACGATAGGTGGAACTGATCAAAATCAAAATTACCCTAGATTTGAGGGTTGTAATTTTCAATTTAATACATTACTTACAACTTAAGTATCGTTTTAACCCATCTTCAAATAAAAGTCAAAAGCTTTTAGAAATTGTGTAGCTTCAAATAAAAGTCAAAAGCCTTTAGAAATTGTGAGGCACAGCCAGGTCCCAAGGTCTTTTTCTGTATGTATGGAAAAAAAAAAATTTAACGAATGTCTTAATAATAATGATTTAACAAATATTTTTATAAAATTTTCATGAAAAAAGAAAAAAAACCCTGATTTTTTAAATATTTTAGAATGAAAACTTTCCTAAAGCAGTGAATTAACAAATGTAACAAGGGTTAAAAAAAAAAAAAAAAAAAACAAATGCTATGAGGCACCACAGGATCCTTATATAAATTGCAAGAAAACGCTGAATCATTGCGCGCTTTCTACACATCTTCCGGGCAACTCTGACCTCTCTGTCTCACACACGCAAACTCCAAAACCTTAGATTAGAAGACTGAATAGACTTTCGTCCACCGTTGAACAGCTTAGTACGCTTTCGATCAGACAGAGATGATGAATATCTTCTCAAAGAAACCCACCCCAAAAGGTTCGTCTTCTAGTTCTATCCCCTCCCTTTTCTCCTTCTCATTCAATTCAAATTATACGCGTTTTTAAGTCACGGTTTCAGTTATTTGTTAAAAACAAAAATCAATTTTAGTCTTGGAAAATTCGATCGTTGCAAGACTGAATTTTGTTTGACTTTTTGGGTTTTGTGGAGTAAATTGAATTATGGGTTTGCTTTATTTTGTTCTGATTTTGAGTTTGTGTGTGCTAATTGCAGAGGCTCTTAGGGAGAGCAAGAGAGAGATGACAAATGCTACTAGAGGTATATATATATTGTTATTATTTCCGAAAAGTTAACTTTTAATTACATTGAAGAATCATCATCATCAATCGTCATTGCAGTTTATGTGTTTAGTGTATTTGTAGATTGTTATGGAAGCTAAATATTGTGATGTTGGGCTTAATGAGAGAGGCCTTGTGTTATAGATTAGGCATTGTGCTTTTCTGGGGTTGATTGGCATTGATGTATAGCTTTAAAATGATTGTTGGGTACTTTGAATTTTAATAACAAGTGTCACTTTTGAATTGGGGTGTGCAATGAAGCTGAGTAAATTTTTTTATTTCAGTTGTGGTGATCAACCACACGAGCTTGTGAACTTGTTTCAGTGGATTTTATGATTTCAAGTGGATTCTTGAAACTGTTTATAGGATCAAGAACGGTAAAAATTGTGAAAGCATTGGTGCTTTCAGTAATCAAATAGAGTTAAAAAAAAAAAAAAAAAAACCAAATGCTATGAGGCACCACAGGATCCTTATATAAATTGCAAGAAAACGCTGAATCATTGCGCGCTTTCTACACATCTTCCGGGCAACTCTGACCTCTCTGTCTCACACACGCAAACTCCAAAACCTTAGATTAGAAGACTGAATAGACTTTCGTCCACCGTTGAACAGCTTAGTACGCTTTCGATCAGACAGAGATGATGAATATCTTCTCAAAGAAACCCACCCCCAAAGGTTCGTCTTCTAGTTCTATCCCCTCCCTTTTCTCCTTCTCATTCAATTCAAATTATACGCGTTTTTAAGTCACGGTTTCAGTTATTTGTTAAAAACAAAAATCAATTTTAGTCTTGGAAAATTCGATCGTTGCAAGACTGAATTTTGTTTGACTTTTTGGGTTTTGTGGAGTAAATTGAATTATGGGTTTGCTTTATTTTGTTCTGATTTTGAGTTTGTGTGTGCTAATTGCAGAGGCTCTTAGGGAGAGCAAGAGAGAGATGACAAATGCTACTAGAGGTATATATATATTGTTATTATTTCCGAAAAGTTAACTTTTAATTACATTGAAGAATCATCATCATCAATCGTCATTGCAGTTTATGTGTTTAGTGTATTTGTAGATTGTTATGGAAGCTAAATATTGTGATGTTGGGCTTAATGAGAGAGGCCTTGTGTTATAGATTAGGCATTGTGCTTTTCTGGGGTTGATTGGCATTGATGTATAGCTTTAAAATGATTGTTGGGTACTTTGAATTTTAATAACAAGTGTCACTTTTGAATTGGGGTGTGCAATGAAGCTGAGTAAATTTTTTTATTTCAGTTGTGGTGATCAACCACACGAGCTTGTGAACTTGTTTCAGTGGATTTTATGATTTCAAGTGGATTCTTGAAACTGTTTATAGGATCAAGAACGGTAAAAATTGTGAAAGCATTGGTGCTTTCAGTAATCAAATAGAGTACTTGGTCACACATACTAAAAAATTCTAAATTTGAAGCAAGAGTACATGGAAATTTGACTCAAGATGCTGTTATGTGGACATTCTAACATAGATAGGCTAGTTCAAATACATTTCTAGTTTTATTTGGTGCATCTGGATGGAATGAAATAGATGCACGCTTGAGGGAAACGGAACAAACGTTCTTTGAATGGGTATCACACTCTTCTGCTCCTTCTACATACTCTTTGATGGAGTTCCTAGATTCCTTATGACTTAGCCATTCAATTTAACAGCTTTTGCTCTCCTCTTTTCTATGTTTCTTTTCCATGCTTTGTTTTTCTTCTCTTTGGATGCTTCCTGTATATTCCTTTTTTGGTATTAATGAATTGCAATTATTATTTAAAAAAAAAAAAAAGAAGATAGGCCAGACCCAGTGAAAGAGTGCATAATTAGCAAACAGATTTTGGAGATGCCTACTAGTGTGCCACCAATTGAGAATCTGTCTCCTTTTTTTTTTTTTTTTTTTTTTTTTTTTTTTTTTTTTTTTTTTTTTTTTAATAATTAATTAATTAATTAATTAATTTTAAAAATGCAGGTGATGGCTATGAACTAGATCTGTATTTTTTTTACCTTTTTCTTTACTTATCAAAACAAAACTAGAACTGTATTAGAAACTTGGTCCACTAGTACTCCTTAACTAGACAAATAATCTATAACCATCCTTGTCTAGTTGCTACAGTGATGGATCCTTTATAAATTCTATCAAATAAAGACGAAATTCTCGTCAGTGATTGTTAGCTCCTCCAAATTGGGTTAAAGGGCGTCCTTGGGTACCCTAACAATTGCTAACTGCAAACTCTTTTTTTGAGTATGTTGGGTGATGCCTAGGACCATTGACAGAGGCTCTTGCTTGTTGGAAAGGTTGGCTTGGTAGTAATGTGAGCTATAAAAATATGGTTGGCTATTACACTGTGTTATGTGGGCTCTGGCAAGAGTCTAATAATTGGACATTTAATGGTGTTATGTTTAATTGGAATTCACTGAAGTCTTTTCTTCTAAGATCCTTGTATGATTGAACTAATTTTCTTGGCAGTCTTCATTGTAAATTCCTTTTTATATTTCCTCGCTCTTTAAAAATAGAAAGATGGACAAGTGGAAATACAAGGAAAGATAGGATTCAATTGCTTAAAAATTGGGGTGGTCCCTATTGATTAAAGATGAGGGAGAGTCGCTTGAGATGTTTGGTCATGTTCAGATGAGAGTGATTAATGCACTGGTGAGAGGGTGAGTTGATTCAAGTGGAGGGAATGAAAAAAGGTCAAGGATAACAAAAAAAATACAATAATAGAAGTAGTAAAAAAGGAAATGTCAATTGAAGAAGTAACAAAGAGTACAACTTTGGCAAAAAAGCATACCTGTGGTTGACCTTGACTAGTCTATTGTGGATCCATTACATTGGTAAGATTAGTGTGTTTACTTAGGTTACTCTGCATAGTGAGTTGTTTCTTATTGATTTAGAAGTATTGTTTGTTGTTTGACTTAGTCTTTTACCTGTACTTATAGTATTATTTTGTTTTACATTGGATATTGGAATGCCCATGATATTGTAGATGGGAAAACATAGCCTTATCACAAAGCATTCTATTAATTTGATAAGTCATCAAAATTGGTTGAAGGGTATGTGACTCTCTTTTGGGATGTGGAATTTTATCATTTTGCTGCAACTGCTTCTTAAGCTCCCTATTTTATGGGATCAAATCACATTTTCTTTTTGCCTTTTTAAGTGGTGTTAACAGTTCATTGGTAAATTTTGTGGCTGTGGCAATTTATCAATTCTTGAATAAATGTTTTTACTGTTTTTCCATGTGGATTCAGGTATAGAGAAGGAAATTGGAGCATTGCAATTAGAAGTATGTGAAGAGCTTCCAAACTATCCTCATCTCCTCTTTCTAAGTTTGTGTTGTTATCTCTCACATAATTTTAAATCATGTTAGGAAAAGAAGCTTGTTGCTGAGATAAAGAGAACGGCTAAAACTGGAAATGAGGTATGTTCTGTTTCTTATGAGTCAACTAGATTCGTGCCAGTCCTAAAATACTTGAGTTTGTGACATCTAATTTATCTACAGTTCCTGTGTTATTTGAATCTTTCAGATTTATCATAGGCCTGTCCTATTTCTGTCTGTGTGTTCTGCAGGGAGCAACCAAAATTCTAGCTCGCCAGCTAATCAGGCTTAGGCAACAAATAGCAAACTTACAAGGTAGTCGAGCTCAAATGAGAGGAATAGCAACTCATACACAGGTGGACTGTCAAAGATCTGTCTGTGTTTTTTGATTTTTTCTTTTTCTTTTTCGGCTTTTTCTAGTGCATCTGTGCATAGTGCTTTAGCAACATTTTTCCTGTCTGCAGGCAATGCATGCACATTCATCAGTTGCTGTGGGCATGAAAGGGGCCACCAAGGCAATGGCAGCCATGAATAAGGTTAGATGGTAATATTTACTAATATACACACACGCATGCGCGGGCGTGTGTGTGTGTGTGTGTGTGTAACTTTTGGTTATTGTTACACCACACAAAATCTTTTTTTATTGGCAGTAATTTGTCAAAACCAACATTGGATTATATGTGTTTAACACACTGTCATGCTTGGCAAATATTAAGGTGATTGGATTTAAGAGTCATCTCATATGTTAATTGTTCAAATTTCTAGTTTTTATTTTTTTGTTATTTAAAATACACCAAATGCTGGAATTTATAGATTAAATAGTAAACAACATCCAATTGACGTGAAATTTGACATGCATGATAAGAATTGAGAGAACATGTGATTTAATGATGAGATTGACAAAACATTAATTTAATGTATAGTTTTTGACTTGTGTGACTTTAGCAAAAGTTACACGCAATAATCTGTTACAAGATTCAAGATTTGACTGCAATGACATGATTTGATCTCAAAGAGACTTCTTAATGATTCATAATGAGTTGTTCAAAAGATCCTTTCTTTCACTTGATGTTTGTTTGATTACCATTTAGATGAAACCTTAAGTTGTATAATTGCACTTCATAAATAGCAGGTGTTTTTGTTACTGATATATTTCTTTTGCAGCAAATGGCCCCTGCAAAGCAAGCAAAGGTGATACGGGAATTTCAGAAACAATCTGCCCAGATGGATATGACTGTAAGATTGTCCCTTGACTTTGTAGACTATACTATTATGGGAAATAAGTTTTTGTTTGCTTCTTGATTGCTTATTTTGGAACTTAACGGTCTATTTTTGAGGTTTGCAGACTGAAATGATGTCAGATGCCATAGATGATGCCCTGGATGATGACGAGGCTGAAGATGAGACCGAAGAGCTCACAAATCAGGCAGGCTTCTTTAATTGCATTTATTAATTGTACTTTGTAAAATAATTGCACTTGTTTATACTTTTTTTATCTTAAGTGAATTACCATTGGACTTATGAAATTTAGGAGTAGTTTAATCCTTTTACTTATCCAGGGATGTCCCTAATATTTTTTAAATGACTTGTCTGTCTGAGTTTGATTGTCATTTTGTAATTGCATGCAATGGATTTGAACCAACCTGATAATTTTGAGCCACTAGTTACAGACTTCTGGGTTTCTGGTGGTAAAGCTAGAAATATTGAGAAGAAATGATGTCAGATATCCTAAGTTCTTACAAGTTTAGATGGACGCCATATTAGGTTTATTTGCTTTATAAATCATCAATTATAGGATTTCGGAATGAGTAATGGCAAAATTTTCTTTTTATTTTCTCTTGCAGGTGCTAGATGAAATTGGTGTTGATGTTGCCTCACAGGTTGGTATCAGAAGCTATTCATCTCTGGACTTTGTTACCATTTGGTATTATTATTATTATTTTTTTGTATCTAAGCTGATTTGGGTTATACTTGAACTCTTGGCAGTTGTCAGCAGCTCCCAAAGGAAGGATTGCCCAGAAAAGAGCTGATGCTGCTGGCAGGTATATAACACTGCTTGCCTTGTAACCTTTCCTGTATCCCTGACCCCCACAAAAAAGAAAAAAAAAAAAAAATTGAAATAAGGGGTACATTTTAGTTTCTTTACAATTGCCCTGAGACACAAGATTTTTGAGGTTGATGAATTTGTATTTAACTATAAGAAAGATTTTTATGAAACTGAAAGTAAGACATGTTGATGGGTTTATGGCTGGGAAAAATTTAACCAGTTATTAAAATAATGAATTTAAACCTCTTTTTTGCTTGAACTGTGATAAGAAGCACTGCAATACTGTCTATGAAGGTGTTATTGTAGTGGTAAAAGTTTTAACTAAGTAAAACTCAGGGTCTCAAATGCTTAGGTGTTGGTTTTGTATTTTCATGAACAAAAAAAAATGTGTAATGCATTGATTTTGCTTAAAATATTGAGATAGTGATGATTTACGTGCCACTTGCTTATTAATTAGTTTAAGTAGCTAATGCTGTTTGAGAATTGATATTGCACCAGTATTGGCATGTTTGCTTCATCTAATTATCTATTCTTTTGTAGTATTTTGTTGTACATAATTTAATGTGATATTCATTGAGCATGAAGTTTAAATTCTCTGCAATTTAATATATTGATAAAAGGAAACTCTTTTTCCCCTGTACCGTTTGGATAAGGTGGTATAAAATTGGCCTATATATGGATTAGATATTTAGATGTACTACGTTTCAAAATATAGTTGTTTGAAAGGCTTTCTTAATGCTTAATATTAACTGTCATGTGCCTGTATATAAGGAGTGTAACAGCTTTTTTTGTGTTGATTAAAACATGCTAATTAACTTCATCGTTTGTGGACTAGGTAAAGTTGAAATTCCTATATTTTTTGTGGTCATAGTGGACACATAAGGACACATAATTTATTAGGTGTTTTCATGTAAAGTCTATTTTCAGATTCTCCTTTTTCTCTTTCATTTAAGACAAATGTCAACTGAGTGGCACTCAATCTTTGTCTCTCTTTTTTACTTCAAGGTTGCAATTTTCTGTTTAATATATACCTATCAAAAAAATTTCTGTTTAATATACAAATTAGTTAAATCATATTTATTTATTGTGCCGTGTTTAGGTTTATTACTAAATTAATTGATGTTAATGTGTTGTTCTAAAGCACTTGTTTGTTCTTTTTCTTATAGAATATATTTTTTTGATTGTTGTGGGAGGTGCATTGCATACCTACCAAAATAATTGTCTATTAGTTTTATGCAATAAATCGTATCTTCATTTTACCAACCCCCGACCCCACGGGTGGGTGGGCGGGGAATTTCATTTGCAAATCCAGAACTGTGTTCATTTTCTCTACTCTTTCCTTGCTATTCAAAAAATAAAATAAAATAAAATTCTCTACTCTTTCCTTTTTTTGATCAACTATGGAATTTTGGCCCATGCAGTTCGGGAGTTGATGAGCTTGAGAAGCGGTTGGAAGCTCTTAGAAATCCATGAGCTGAAGATTGGATATTTGTGAGTTAGTGAATTTCTGCAAGGTAGTTGACCGTAGATATTCTATCTCCGTAGGATGCTACTCATTTCAGCATGTATCTTGAGATGCTATTTCATTGTTTTGTTCTGCGTATTTTGTGGAATGCCATGGACAGTGATTCTCCATCACATTTGCAAAAAATGTAATGAGTCCTAAAACCGAATTTTGTCAGGTTTGTTTTGGATTTTTTTTTTTTTTTTTTTTTTTTTTGGGGTTTGTGGGGTGGGGGGCGTTGTTGGGGGGAGGTGGAAGTTGTGATAGCATAGTTAATATAGGATTATACTTACCCAAATTGAACTAAAAGAGTATTGTATATTAGGTATGTATTGGCCATGCTTATGAAAAACATTGTACGATGCATAGATACATATGGAATGAATTGTATGTATGGGATGATGCATAGACATAGGCTTAAATTGAGTGTTTAGCTAAAATTTTTGCTTTGGATTAAATCTAATAAGTTGTTGGACTTCTTTTTAACACAATTATTGGGTTATTCAATTATTGTGCTATTCTATAAAAATGTGGTGTAAAACTCAAGTTTTATCCTTTCAGTCTTAATATGTCACATCATCATATTACATATTAAAGAATAAATATAACCACACAAAATAAATTTTAATACCCATTTGAAAATCCAACTTAATTATGAGTTTATTGAGATGTTATTATGTGTGGTAGGATGTGTTGAGTTTTAAGTAAAAAAGTTGATGTGTCAATTTCTTAATGAATGGTATAAAACATTAGTTTTACATTCTATCCTTATCAAATTCGGATTCTTTAATTAAACCCATTAAAATAAAATGTCAATGAGGGGTATTTTTCCCCCCCTCTTTATCCCCACAAAAGACAGAGTTATAGTTTATAGGAAGGTGCAAATATTTTTCTATACAATGAATAAAGTACAAATAATATAAATGTAAAAATATATTATCTAAAAAAAAAGTATTAATAACAGATATATATATATATATATTGTTACTGATCTAAAAATCCTGAATCGGAATAAAAAAAGAGATAGAGAATAAGTTATTGAAATAAATTGTAAGGGTTGAAAATGATGAAGAAAGTTGGATAAGAGAAAGATGTCAATGTGAGATGATTTTGTAAGATAATAAAATTATGCTAATATTGACTTGGACTACAGAGATTTAGAGATGATGTTGATTAGGCGAAATGATGAAATATGAGAAAAAAATAAAAATTATAAAGGCCAAGAGCCTTGTACTAATTGATTCGGCAACTCTTGTTGTTCTATTGGAGATATCACATATTCAAATCCCCTCACCTATTTTAATATAGAATTAATATATATATATATATATATAGTCTTATTTTAATTGTTATATTTTCGTTTCATTTGTCCAAATAGTTATATTTAAAAAATTATTATATAAAATTTGATTAAATAGTCTTTAGTTGAATATGTCCAAATGAATATGGATATATAAAACCGAAGCTTGAAACTCTCATAATTTTTCGCGTCAACGCAATTTTATAAAAAATAAAAATAAAAAATAAATCAGACCCTGATATATGCTCTACCTTCTCTTTCACCAAAATACAGACCTTAATGTGACGTTTGGTACAGGGTAATGTTATAGGATTCCTGGAAATGTTTAAAGATTCTCATGTTTGGTTGCAAATCATGCTAAAAAATCAGATGTCAGGGGAATCCTTAAACCCCTCTCAGTAGGAATGTGGATTCCCTTTAAAACAGGTGAGAATCTAGATTCTCAAGCTTAAAGGAAATTATATTTTTTATAAATTGACAATTGTAACCCTTTTTTTTAAATAACTTGGTAGTTCACATTCAAATCTAAGGATAGAATGGAAAAAATAAATAATTTATTTAAGATTCTTAGGAATAAACCAAACATAGGAATAGCTACATTCTTAAGAATGTGATTCCTAGGAATCACATTCCTAGAAATCTAAATACCAAGAGTAATGTGGATTCTCCTGTACCAAACGTCACCTAGCTGCTTTTACCAGCTCTCCCAGCCCAACACTCCTCCTCTACCAGCTCCCCTAACGTTCAAACCCAAGGCAGATCTCTTTCCTCAGACCCACAGTAAAGAATCAAAACCTACCATACTCACAAAAAAAAAAAAAAAAAAAAAAAAAATTACGGACTCCAACTAAGTTGGCTGCTTCTGTGGCCTATCCATTTGCCTTCATTAAACCCAGTGGGGCTCATGGAGACGTAACTCTGAAGGAGATAAACCAGCGGATTCTCACTCCACCTCCTTCAAAATCAAAGAAAGGTAATGAAGATCCTGCTGCTTCTTACCCTACTTCAGCTTTCTCTGGGAAGCCTGTAGTTGGGAAAACAAAAATCCGCACTGAAGGAGGAAAAGGCAGCATCACAATTATGAGAACCAAAGGCTGAATGCGTAGATAAGTGTTGTTTTGGAGGCAACTTTTATTGGTCCGACCATCTTGCCTCGTTATTAACTGGGGTTGGATTTTGCTGTAATATTCCAGGGCCAATAAAGTATAGAAGTTGATACTGAATTTTTTTGTTGGACTAGTTCTTGGAAGTCATAAATTATGTCATCGAAGTGTTTATGTCTCCAAGTGGTATTTTAGGTGTCAAATAGCTGTTGTTTCTACAATGAGAATCTTGATATCTAATTAGATCCTCTTGTTAATGATTCCCAAGAACAATGTTACATCATCTGAATTTCATATAACGCAGGAAACTTAATTACTGGAATTTATACCTAGGCTGTGTATTTTAGATGAAATGCAAGGCACAAAACTTTTGTCTTAAATATGCATCGACTGCAGACAGATTCTGAGTTTGTAGCAGCTTTAACTATATTTTTGAATTTGTTTTTGTTTATGTTAAAAACTGATATGCTGAGTGTGTTTTAAGAGTTATAAACATGATAATTTTCTCCTTGTACACTTCCTTTACCTGTGAGATTAATCATCTAAGTATATCACAGAGATGAATATATTTATATCTTTAGGATTATCCATCTGTATGTGTACAATTCTGTTATCTTGTTGTCATTTATTCCCCTTCTAAAATGATAGAACTAGACCCAATATTCCTACAAACTCACATGTTCTATAAATTTGATCTTAGGACCTCCCACGAGTGTATATCAAAGTGCTGTTTGATCTACATGATCTGCAGTCAGATTCTGACTTAGCATCTATGGTTTTATTATGTTGCCTTTGTCTCTCCCTCTATAGGAGGGAGGGGAAAGTCTTCATGGACGTGTGTTTACTAATTTTTTGTTGTTGTAATAATGTAGTAATTTAGAAGTTGCTTCTTTTGATTTGTTTATGTGGGTGCCCATTTTAGACTTGGACTGGAGGAACAAAGTGCTTAAAATATGGCAAACATGCCCGGCGTGCTTGCTCGCTGTGACAGGCTTTAAGGGAAAGAAGAAAAAATAAAATGAAAGGAAGAAAAAGACTGCTCAAATGCATTTATTTTTTTTGTCAAAGTTCACATGCTTTCGTCTTTCTATGCCTAATGCCTTCGAGGTTTTAGAACATAGACGCTGGTTTTGGTATGATGACATTTTATGTCACTTATGTTTTCAATGCTATGGGGTAGTGCGTTTGTATTATGTCCCAAAAGCTATGTCCATGTGGGGTACAAAATACAAATAAGCTAAGCCAAGGAAACTGCAATGTTCCAACCTTTCATCCAAATAAATTAAAAAAAAGGAAAGTGCAATGTGTGGTACTGCTTTGGAGTAAATGTTGGGTAAGTAAATTTACTAACTCTATTAAAATAAAGACAAAGATCGATAAGCCTTGTTTGGTAGGATTATAGTCAATTTACGCATGGAGCATTACATCAAGAACGTGTTCAATAGTGATTGCAATCGATCTTTGGTTTAGGTAAAATATAATGATATACTTATTATGTTTTTTCTTTAAGAAGAATATACTTATTATGTTGATCTTACTTATAAGTCAAAAGAAATGGAATGATTTATTGTGTGAAGACGGGCTAACCCATTTTTTATTGGTCAAAAAAAAAAAAAAAAAGAAGGTGATTTCTTGATTCCATATGTATTTAGATTACATTTTGTCAATAAGTAGGATGTGATAGTCATGGTATAATTTTGGTAGAATATATTTATTGAATCATTTGTTATAAGATCATTTTGCATTT
Source organism: Quercus suber (assembly GCF_002906115.3). Classification (NCBI taxonomy): domain Eukaryota; kingdom Viridiplantae; phylum Streptophyta; class Magnoliopsida; order Fagales; family Fagaceae; genus Quercus; species Quercus suber. The sequence goes on along the minus strand of NW_027069495.1, from coordinate 989,809 downwards.
CTCATATCCTGCATCGTTTAGGAGCATGTTAGATTTATAAGATTCGGACGTTTAATAAAATGATTTAGGTCATGACATGTGAAATTTATGTCATGATAGACTAAGACTTTGGTATGATCAATGTTGTGAGCAATTAATTTCATTTGGCAACACATGATTGAATTTTGTTTCAATCAAGATTTTATGAAGTTTCATATATAGAAGTATGTTTCTCATGCGAAATATCTAAAAATCGGATTCAGATCTCTCGATTTCCTAGGGTACTCTATAAGTAGATTTCTTTAAATCCTAACCACTCTTTTATAATTTGAAGGTCTAGATTCTGTCATATCAGTATTCTACTAACAATACACTTAAAATAATAAAATAATATTGCAAACAAAATAATTAAGAGTATTATTAGTGGAATGCTGATATGACAGAATCTAGATTATTAAATCATAAAAGAGTGGCTAGGATTTAAAGAAATTTATTGGTGAAGTACTCTAGGAAATATAGGGATCTGAATCCCTAAAAATCTAGCATATTGTCATTTCACTTCAAGCATGTGAAATAATAATATTAGCTGTGGGGCCTGGGAATTTGGCAACCACGGCCCATTCCATATCAGGCCCAAAGCCCACGCCGAGGACAATGCAGCGTCCGAGGATGAGCGAGGAAGGCCCAAATCGCCATGGAGCATCATCGAGGACGACTATGTCCTCGGCCAACCGAGATCGAAGAGGAGAGGATCAACATATCATCAAAGGCCGCCTCCCAGAGCATCCCAAGGAAAAAGGATAACTACCCTAGGTCGGCCACGGGGGCACTAAGGAAGAACGATCGAGGGGGGAGGTGTCACCCCCATATTAAAAGCATGCAGCTGACATTCTGGCCGCATTAATGAAGAAGTGACCTCTGAACAGTGATGTCTTGGTTGCTTCAACTAACAGGAGTTTTGGAAAGGCAGCTGATGGGACAAGCCCCCAAAGTATAGGCTTGGATGACCAACAAGTGGAAGGCAGAGATTAATAGAAAAGGGGCTATATAATAAGAGAAACCACCCATAGAGGTAGATGGGTTTTTTGTAACTTAGTTCGCTCTTAATAATAAGGAGAGAAAAGCTCATCGGATTGTTCCGAGGACGAACTTTCTCGTAGAAGTTGGGCTAAGCTCTATTTGATTGTTCCTAAATCTCACGATTAACCGTTATCCCATTCATTGATGCCTAGTCCTTTAACCCACTTTCTACAAATTTATTGTAAGGGGCTAACCGGGCTGGAGTCCACTCATCAACCGGAGTGAGGGTGTGCAAACCCAGTCCCTACAATTGGCGCCGTCTATGGGGAGGAACTTGTGTATTGGTGAATGCGACGGTTAATCATGGGAGAGGGTCATCTCGGCAATATAGAACACATGGACATTCTCCTGGTTACATTTACGTACTTAACTCACGTGAAATTAGCGGCCGAATGCTACTGTTAGTTTTGTTAAAGTCAAGATGGCGATATTTTGTTACAGTTAGCAGCATTAGTTTCAGGTCCCATTGGAGGGAAAGATAACGACACACATATACATGAAACAGTTATTGAGGAAAAGCTAAAGATTCATAAAATAAAATAAGCAAAAAAGTGCAGTTAATTCTTTATTAAACAAAGGAAAGTACATCACACAGAAAGAGCTTAGGCAGGCTTGTTCTAAAGCTAACTACAAGAACAGGGGCTTAGGCAGGCTTGTTTTAAAGCCAACTATAAAAAGAGAGGCTGAGGTAGGCTTGTTTTAACGCTACCAACAACTCTCGGGCCAGCATGGACGGTACTAGTGATGAGAAAGAAGAGGAAACGGTGGCACTTGTTGGTCCCATCCCAGGGTGTTCCATTGATTCTCTCCCAGTTTCACAATGACCGGGCACTAGCAAATCACTACCAACTTGGAGGGCCGGCGAATGCGAATTCGCGTACTGGAGAGAGATGTTATGTTCCTTGCGAACCTTCCTCCCATCTGTAAGAAGGATCCTCTTTCTTGCTCGGCCAAGAGGAAGGAGCGTCTTTGGCCTCTGCTTACTTCGCCTCCGCTGTGTTGTCCGAGGTTGGGGTGGCATTCTCGGCTCTTGAAGGGGGCTCGACTTCCTTGCCCTTACCCAGAGCCGCCCCATTTCCCTAAGCCTTAATCCCAATTTTGGCAAGGCCCTTGGAAATGCCTAGAAAGTGGAGAACTTTAGATTCCTATTAAACTCAGGGATGTGTGGAATGGGAGAAAACGATTTCCCCAGAGCGCCTTATATAGAAGGCGAAGGCTGATGGAAATCAATCCGCACAGAGTTCAAAAGAAGAATTACACGCAGTATTAACTCCGCCTAACTTCCAAAGAGTCTACCAGTCGCTGGGTCCTCGTAAATCTGCAAGGATATTAATGAGGGTGTGCCTCACGTACCGAAGCGTCAAACACGCCACACGAATAGCCAATAGATGCCTCGTAATTAAAAAAAAAAAAAGTGGCGCAGCATGGGGCTACTGTTACACAGGGGGATAGAGGGCAAGGTTGCCCATGTCCAAGCCAGCGCCAGGCCAAAGGCCCAATCCACGGAAGGACCCCTCCTCGGCGAAGCAAGCCTAGGGCCATTATGGCCCTAGAGGCAAGCTTTCCAACGGCAAAGACGAGTCTTTCTACTCCAAGCGGTGATGGCTAAGTGCTAGACAGAACCAAGGTAGATAATAGATAATATATGAGTAAAATAGCCATTGAGCAATAATAGATAATATAGCCGTTGAGCTTTTATGGATTATTAGTAACTAATAACTGTAGATTGTTATTGTCATGAATAGCCTATATAATACCTATCATCACACCCTTTCTTATGGGTCATTGTTTATTACTCTATATTTAGATATACACAATTCTATAATATGTCTCTCTCACATAGTTTTCTACAATTTATATTTGTTCTAAGAAAAGGCTATAGAGGCTTGTTCTTTAACCTTCATGAGTGGAAGTGCGTTCATCACGAAGGTTGACGTTATAGTCTAATCCTGGGGGGATGTTTGACCAAGAGAATCAGTTGCACCAAGTTTTACTCCGGGTGGCACGAATCAACCTTTAAGGATAACGCTTTCATAGCGTGATTCTATAGCATTGTGAGATCGTTCTAAACTCCTTTTTATTTTACGTTCTTGCTAATTATTTTGGATATTAATTTTGTATCAAAACTTGTTTATTCACTAAAATATTTCCAACAAGAATCAGTTGTGATAACTTATGTTCATTGCTTTTGACTTTTATGTTATGGCTGATAATGTCGTAGGCATCATTTTAGCTGCTAAATTCAATTGGGTCTTCAATTATTTTTATTTTCAATTGTTTAGAAAATTTGGCACTGGCAATTTAGCACATAATGTGAATTAGAATATAGTGGTGGAAGGGTTCTACAAGTGTTTGTCACAATTGGACGTCAATGTAATGGAGAACTTTAAAAAAAAAAAAAAAGTGGCACAGCATGGGGCTATTGTTACACGGGGGGATGGAGGGCAAGGTCGCCCATGTCCAGGCCAGCGCCAGGCCAAAGGGCCAATCCACGGAAGGACCCCTCCTCGGCGAAGCAAGCCTAGGGCCATTATGGCCCTAGAGGCAAGCTTTCCAACGGCAGAGACGAGTCCTTCTACTCCAAGCGGTGATGGCTAAGTGCTAGACAGAACCAAGGTAGATAATAGATAATATATGAGTAAAATAGCCATTGGGCAATAATAGATAATATAGCCTTTGGGCTTTTATGGATTATTAGTAACTAATAACTGTAGATCATTATTGTCATGAATAGCCTATATAATACCTATCATCACACCCTTTCTTATGGGTCATAGTTTATTACTCTATATTTAGATATACACAATTCTATAATATGTCTCTCTCACATAGTTTTCTACAATTTATATTTGTTCTAAGAAAAGGCAATAGAGGGTTGTTCTTTAACCTTCATGAGTGGAAGTGTGTTCATCACGAAGGTTGACGTTATAGTCTAATCCTGGGGGGTTGTTTGACCAAGAGAATCAGTCGCACCAAGTTTTACTCCGGGTGACACGAATCAACCTTTAAGAACAACGCTTTCGTAGCGTGATTCTATAGCATTGTGAGATCGTTCTAAATTCCTTTTTATTTTACATTCTTGCTAATTATTTTGGATATTAATTTTGTATCAAAACTTGTTTATTCACTAAAATATTTCCAACAAGAATCAGTTGTGATAACTTATGTTCATTGCTTTTGACTTTTATGTTATGGCTGATAATGTCGTAGGCATCATTTTAGCTGCTAAATTCAATTGGGTCTTCAATTATTTTTATTTTCAATTGTTTAGAAAATTTGGCACTGGCAATTTAGCACATAATGTGAATTAGAATATAGTGGTGGAAGGGTTCTACAAGTGTTTGTCACAATTGGACGTCAATGTAATGGAGAACTTTTTTTTTTTTTTTTTTGCATGCTTTCTAACATAATTAACTTTATTCCATCTCCTGTATAAAACCTTGACATTGAAGGACTTCTAGGAATATCTATTTGAATGTAAAAATGTTGACTTGGTGTAGTTGTTGAGGGTTTGAATGATCTGATTATTATTTTTGATTATTCTAGGGGTCTGTAAACTTTAGGAGCAACACCAAGATCTTTGGGTTCCAACATTAAAGTTCAGGGTTGTCAAAATATGACATGATTATTGATATTAATTTATACTACTGGCTGATGACAACAGCAAAAACATTTTATTGTTATGCGTAGTATCATGTAATGTCCAAATTTTGGAGATGCTACTGCTCTTTGTGTTGGGCTTATGCCTTCATTGGATTCTCTGGTCTGACATATTTTGATTATGTTTTTATTTTATAGATTTGGTTTTTTTTACTTAGTTTCTTTTTTCCCCTTACTAGGGAGATGCAAATAGTGCACTGGAGCAGAAGTCCGACAACAATGGATTAAAGGGAAGAGAGAATCAAGTTATCTTTGTGTTTAAGAAATTCTGTTAAGAGAAAAGATAGTGTGGTCTAAGGATGTTGACTACTGTTAATCAGAAATCAGCTATTCAAAATATTGATAGCTTTAGCTCTTTCATGTCTTGTTATTTAATTGGGGTTGTTCAACAATTGATAGTATCAAGTTATGATATTTTGCACTCAATGTTGAACTCAAATATTTAAAATATTAGCAAAAGTTGAGGTAAATACCAAGTCTTGAATTTTATTTCCTTATTGTTGTTAAACGTTAGAACTCACTAAAAAAAAATTAATATTTAAAATTTTCTTGAAATAAAAATCTAATGCATGTCAATTAGATGGTAACTTAGAAAATTGATCTTCTCTGGATTTCTTTGGCTGATGAAAATTCCAAGGTTCCTTTGGCTTTCCTCAGTGAGGTAATAACTTCAAAAACTTGTAGTGAACTTATAATGAACACATTACAGCCTATGCTGACATATATCTTTATTGGTGTTTCAAGGGATGATATGTTGCTAAGGGAATTTTATTCTTTTTCATGTAGAAGCTCAATTAGATGGAGCTAACAATGAGACTTGACTACTACAAGGAAATCTCTATCATATGGTTTACATATTCATGTAGAAGCTCAATTAGTCGTGAGACTGAAGCTGCTATCTTTGGGCTTTCTGGTTTTTATCTAGACAAACATATTCATGTATGGTTTACATGTAGTATAAAGATATTATTGATATAAACTCTTACTCATTCTCTTTCTCTTTGATTATATGCAGTTTCTGAATGTTTTGTTAGCAATTGCGATGTTTGCCTTTTTGGCTAAAACATAAATATCCTGAATCACAAATCGATACTCATGCATCAACTCCACTGCTCTAATATAAATTTTGCAGGTTGTCATAAACTTGGCTTGGTGTTTTGCATTTTGATTGTTCCAAATGCATAAAGCAACAATTGCAAAAGTTTCAGTCCAGTGGCCTTCTTTTATTTGGAAATACCGATCATTATATGACATAAAAGGCACAAATCTTTCCCCACAAACTTTTATAAGATCTTATAAAATTTTTAGGCAAAAATGCAAAACTGACCTTCTAACTTTTATAAATATATATATATATATATATATATACTTTTTTTTTTGGGAGGAGAAAAAGGTAAGCGATATATATATATATATATACACATTTTTAACGTATGTAAGCATCTTGCACGTGACACCAAGCATAGTATATATGATGTTTGTTTTCATTAAAAAAAGAAAAAAGAAATGCTGGTTTGTTTTGTTCATCCTCACACTCGTACAGTCGTACTCAGAGTCTCAAAACCAAAAGAAAAAAGAAAAGAAAAAAAAAAGGTGATTATCTGAACTCTAGATCATCATCATGTCATCTCGCGGTTCTTCAATTTATAATATTTGATCTCTCGACCCTCATTATGAAATTGAAATTCTTTGCTCTCTCGACCCTCTATAATTAGGGATTTGGAGTATATTATATATATATATATATATATTGCTTGGTTTCTCAGTGTACTATGAATTGATTATTATTATTGTTGGTTGTTTTTTTTTTTATATAAATTAAAAAAATGTTGTCGTTGTGCGTGTGTTTCATGGAATGGTTTGTCTCTGTTTGGTACATATAGAAAAGACAAAAATGTAAAACTGACCCTCTAACTTTTAGCTTTTGTTATTTCAGTCCTCTAACTTTCAATTTTGTCATTTCAGTCCTTTAAGTTTCAATTTTTGTCAATGTAGTATTCTGTTAGGTTTCAGTTACTGCTACCGTTAAGTTTGACCCTTTTTTTTTTAAAAAATAATTTTTGTAATTAAAAGAAAATAAAAAAAAATGCTTGGAAAAAAAAATAAAAAAATGGAATTGGAAGGTCCCTTTAGCCTTCTTCCTCAGCCAGTCAGCCTTCCCGTTCTCTGCTCTCTCTCCATTATTTAACACAAACACACGCTATACAACACCACCAAAAAGATTTTCGTTCTTCTTTTTCTCTCCCTGAAACGACGCCGTAGTGAGAATATGAGCGACGATGAATGGGTCAAGGAGGCCATGACCGACGACACGGTGGTGGTGGATTTTCTTTTAAGGCTCTTCCAAGCTCAACCTCCTCTGCCAAAGCATGTTCAGGCTGTTCTCCGCCTCGGCTGGACTGTCTGCCAGTGTTGTTCCAAGTCGGCGCCCAGACACAGTGACTCCACCACGAAGAAGAAGGCCGAGCCTAGGCGAGCTAGTCCTACCACACTGCTATCATGGAGCGGTGCCACCTCTGCCAGCGGCGGCGCTCTCGATGGCTTTGAGGAGTCAAGCCGTCTTTCCAAACTGACTGAAAGCTAGAGATCTAAGGTTTGTTGCTCTGATTTTTCCGAGCAACAAAAAAAAAGTTCCATGTTTTTTTTTCCAGGCTTTTTTTATTTTCTTTTAATTACAAAAATTATTTTTAAAAAAAAGGGGTCAAACTAAACGGTAACAGTAACTGAAACCGAACAGAATACTACATTGACAAAAATTGAAACTTAGAGGACTAAAATGACAAAACTGAAAGTTAGAGGACTGAAATGACAAAAACTAAAAGTTAGAGGGTCAGTTTTGCATTTTTGCCTATAAAAAATGTTGAGTTTGACTTCAATTTTGAATTTACGTACAGGGAGCAGAGGCTTCTCTTCAGGTTCAGGTTTTGGTTTTCGTGGTCGTCGTGCAAGAGACAGCGACACATTGGGTACGTACTCTTCCCTTGTTAGTAAATAGTGTTGGAGTAGGGGGGTGTCAAATAGACGGGTTTGAGGTGGGTATAATTAGGTTGGGTATATAAAACTCATTTACTTAATTAAAACCCATTTAACTAATTGTTTCTAACCTAAATCCAACCCAACCCAATTATTATGGGTAAACCCCAACCCACCAAATTATCAAAATTACCAAAATGCTCCTAAAGTGAAAAACTCCAACACTTTCTTAGATTCCCTTTTCCACTCCCTCTAGTCTCCATTCTTGGGATTAAAAATTCCACATAAGCACATCCACGTCAACAATTATATTAAAAATTTAAATAAAAAAATATTTTCTTTTCTTTTCTATTTTCTCTCACTTTCTTGGCAACCAAACTGTGCAACAAATATGAAGAAATGTCATTTCAAGCCCAAAAAAAATTTCACTGTGAATCCAAAAATCAAAAGAAATTTCACAGGACCATAGTCAACGAGCTCAGTGTTAGCAATGACATCCAGGTACCAAGCATTGAAGTCCTGCAACCAAGGCGTGATAACTCGATCTCTATCCGGGTTGACTTGGCTCTTCGCATTGCTATCGACTTGTTGTTCCTCACTCGCCGTCTCTGCAGCCGCAGTTCCCTAAGCCGACGAGAATCGAGCAGCAAATAGCGGCAGCAGCAGCTGCTGAGACTGAAACCGGTGGCTCCGACTCCGCCGTAGAATTTGACGAAGGAGAGGGAGGGAAAATGAAAACCTGAACACTGAAAAGTCTGATGTTTTTTTTTTTTTTTTTTAATTGGGAAGAGTTTGGTTGAATTTGGGTATTTTATTTTTGGGTTAAATGGGCCCAATGAGTTTTTAGTTAAAACCCAATAATTACTGGGTCTAATTAAGTTGATGCCCATTTAACCCAACTAATAATTGGGTAGGTTTGGGTTTAATTAGAGTGGGTGGGTTTGGGCGGGCAAATGGGTTTGGGCTTATTTTGCCACCCCTAGCCATGTGTTTCAATGAGAACGGTTAGCCCGGATTGAACCCAAATTTATTTTGGCTTTGCACTTTTCTCTCTCTAGTCCCAACCACAAAACTCATTTCCCTTTCACTTTCCTCTCTCAAACACCTCATTTCCCTTTCACACCGGTGCTCTCAAATCCCAAACCTGCCGACCATCGTTGACCTCAACTCCTCCATCCTCACCCAACTGCACCGCCGCCATGGGACCCATGTCTGTCAGCTTCCCCCTTCGTTGTCCCTAATAGCGAACCCACGTTCAGTGGATATGAGATATTTGCTAAAAATGAATTTCTCATTCAATTGCTTAATGATACACAAGAGTAGTCCTTATATACAAATCAGATTCTAACTAATCTAACTTAACAGCTGTAACAGATTCTTAATAAACTAACTAAATGCTCACACGTGCACAGTCACGTGCTTCACTAAACAATGTACAAACTAACTAAACTCATATAGTACAGGCTATATACAATTCATAAAACTAAAGCTACAAGTAGCTTAGCTTAGCCAAGTGTCTGCTTTGCCTTTTGCTTTGAATCTGGCTGCTCACTGATCTGCTCTACCTCCTGCTTTGAATATGGCTACTTTGATCTCTGATACTCCCCCTCAAGATGGGCACCATTGGAATGAATATTCAAAATTCCCATCTTGTCAATTAAGGTTGTAAATTGAGTCAAATTCAAAGCCTTTGTTAACAAGTCTGCCAACTGAGATTGACTTCTAATGTTCATCAATCTTATAACTCTATCTTGCACCTTATCTCTCACAATGTGACAATCTATCTCAATATGCTTTGTATGCTCATGAAACACAGGATTAGACCCTATGTGGACTGCTACCTCACTGTCACTGAACAAAAGAGCAGCCTTGTCATGTGTAATACTCAAATCCTTTAGCAAATAGAGAATCCATGTTACTTCACATATAGCCACAGCCATTGATGTATACTCGACTTCTGCAGCGGATCTAGAAACAGTATTCTATTTCTTAGATTTCCAGGAAATCAAGGAATTACCTAGGAAGACGCAAAAACCAGTAATGGACCTTCTAGAATCAGTGCAAGCAGCCCAATCTGCATCTGCAAAGGTTTTGATGTGCAATGAAGTGTTTGATGGAAAAAATAACCCTTGACCAGCAGTCCCTTTAATGTATTGAATGATCCTATAAGCTGCCTTCAAATGAGGTTGTCTAGGCTTAGACATAAACTGACTTAACCGATGCACAGAGTATTTAATGTCTGGCCTAGTGATGGTTAAGAACAATAGTCTACCTATTAACCTCCTATACATCCCAGCATCATGCAATAACTCTCCCTTATCCTTGCTTAATTTTAAGTTTACTTCCATGGGAATTTTAGCAGGTTTGCAGCCAAGCATCCCAACATCAAGAACAATTTCAAGGGCATGCTTCCTTTGACACAAAGAAATACCCTTTTGTGATCTTGCAACTTCCAAACCCAAGAAATACCTCAAATTGCCTAAGTCCTTCAACTTGAAGTGCTTATCCAAGGATAACTTGAGATCTTCCACAGCTTTAATATCATTACTAGCAATAAGTATGTCATCAACATATACTAGAAGTGCTATAAAAAGCTTACCATGTTGCTTAACAAACAATGAATAATTTGCCTTGGACTATACAAAACCAAGCTGCAGTAGGGTAGTTGAAAACTTGGAGAACCATTGTCTTGAAGCTTGCTTAAGTCCATATAAGGACTTGTGCAACTTGCAAACTAGCTCCCCCTTACCATCCAACTCCCCCTCGTTGTGCAAATCGGGAGGAAGAGACATGTAAACCTCCTCATTCAAATCACCATTTAAAAAAGCATTATTAACATCCAACTGTTGAAGAACCGAACCATGCACAACAACCAAAGCCAAGAAAAGCTTGACTGTCACCATTTTAGCCACAGGGGAGAATGTCTCAGTATAGTCTAAACCCTGTTGCTGAGTATACCCCTTTGCCACAAGCCTAGCCTTATACCTTTCAATACTACCATCAGCCTTATACTTGATGCGAAAAACCCACTTACATCCAACAACCTTTTTATTGGGAGGCAAAGAGACAATAGATCAAGTGTGATTCTGTTCTAAAGCTTCAAGTTCAACTACCATAGCAGCTTCCCAATTAGGATCACCAACAGCTTGATGGTAAAATTGAGGTTCTTTAAGAGCAGAAATGCCATCACAAAAATGAGAATAGCTAGGTGATAACTTGTGAGAAGAAACAAAATTAGCTATAGGATACCTAGTGGATAGTGTGTTACACTTATAGGATTGAAGATAGGCAGGAGGTTTAGACACCCTAGTGGACCTTCTAAGTGATGAATCAGGAGGATTGGACAAGGATGGAATAGGATCAGGATGCAATTGAGGATTATCAACTATATCATTAGGCAAAAACACAGATAATTCTTCAAGAAGATTAGAAAAATGATCTTCAAGAAGATGAGAAGTAGGATGATTAGTGTGTTTTGATGCAAGATCAGGAACATGATCAGATGGAGGACCATTAACAGTAGGAACAGATTTAGAATGTAAATCATCAATAGGTAAGGGTGGAGCATTGGGAATACAAAGTTGAGACAAAGGATCAATTGGAGAGTGAAAAGTGGAAGAAGGAAGAGATTGAAAAGGAAAAATGGACTTATGAAAAACAACATCTCTCGATATAAAAATTCTTTTAGAATGTAAATCAAGCAGTTTGTAACCTTTAATAGCAAAGGGATAACCCAAGAAAACACATTTGATAGCTCTAGGATCAAATTTAGGTCTATTATGAGCCAATGTAGAAGCATAGCACAAACAGCCAAATACTCTAAGTGAGCTGTAATTAGGAACTTTGCCATAAAGCAATTCAAAAGAAGTTTTATCATGAAGAAGAGGTGATGGAAGTCTATTGATAAGGTGCACAGCAGTGAGAATACAGTCACCCCAATAGGCAATAGGAACATTAGATTGAATTCTTAAGGCTCTTGCAACACACAAAATATGTTGGTATTTCCTCTCCACAACTGAATTTTGTTGAGGAGTGGCAACAAAACTATGTTGATGGATAATGCCATAAGTCTTAGAGAATTCAATCATTTGAAATTCAAGGCCATTATCAGTTTTAAAAATTTTAATGGCTTTATTGAACTGAGTTTTAATCATAGTATAAAAGGATTGTAAAATGGACCTAGTATCAGACTTGGACTTCATGAGATAAACCCAAGTTGATTTAGTACAATCATCAACAATAGTAAGAAAATATTTATGTCCATCAATAGTAGGAACACTATAGGGACCCCAAATATCACAGTGAAGAATATCAAAAGGAGAATCTGACATGTGATTAGGAAAAGGGAAAGGAAGTCTCTTGTGCTTTGCAAGGGGACAAATCTCACAATCTTTATTAAAGGTACAAACGGAATTATGAAGTACATTCTTTAAGGAAGAAAGTTTAGCATCTAAGGGATGACCTAATCTAAGATGCCATATAAAAGAAGGTACAACAATATTATTGAGTACATGAGATTGAGGTTGACTGAAAACAGTCTTGAAAACAGAGTTGAAGATTGATTGAAAAGATTCAAGAACCTTGGAGTTGATTGGAAGGGTACAAGCATCTGAAGGGCTATGTTGCAGCAAGTACAACCCATCATGAACTTCACCCACACCAATCGTCCTCCAGCACATAAGGTCACGTATAAAACAGAAATTGGACAAGAAAACAAGACAACAAGAACAAGACTTAGTGAGTTGACTAACTGACAAAAGATTAAAAGAAAAGGAAGGAACACAGAGAACATTATGAAGGGTAAGAGTGGATGAAAGAGTGATAGAACCTATGTGAGTTACCATAGCTGTTTCACCATTAGGAAGTGCAACCACACAACTAACAGTAGTGAATTCAGTGAATAAATGAACAGAATGCACAATGTGATCAGTTGCCCCAGTGTCAATAACCCAAGTATCTCCATCAAAAGTTGTTCTATTGACTATATGTGCAGAAAAAATAGAATGTCTCAAATCAGAATTCCTAAAGAAGGATATACTTGACATAGTGAGAGCATTGTTAGGCTTAGGAGCAGTTGTAGAAGAAGTTGCTTGTTGATCTGACTGATGCTTGATCACACTATTGGCCATATGAACATCTTTAAAAAGGTGAGCAGCAGCTTGTATCTGATTGCCTAGCATAGACAAGAATTGTTGGCATTGCTCCTAAGTAAAAGTGAACTAAGTAGTATCATTGGATGACTGTCCATTCTCTACAAGATCATCTTGAACACCCACTTGATTCACCTCTTTCCTTTAGGCTTAAAACCAGGAGGGAAGCCATGTAGCTCAAAACACTTCTCCATAGTATGACCAAGTCTCCCACAAAGCGAGCAAATGGGCCTATCCTTGCCCTTAGAATTCTTTCCTCCAAAAAAGGCAGGATTGGAATTAGACCCTTTCACAGCAAGAGTAGTGGACTCAATATGAGCATCGGAATTTCCCACATTCCTCTGCCTCTCCTCTTGAATCAACAAGGAATAAACTTTGTTAATAGACGGAAGTGGCTCCATTAACAAAATTTGTCCCTTGATTTGAGAATAAGAATCATTGAGCCCCATTAAGAATTGCATCACTGAATCTTGAAAGTGAAGATTCTCAATTCTTTTGGACATATTGCAAGTGCATTTCCTATAAGTACAGGTTGGATTAGGCCTGAAAATCTTGAGTTGATCCCAATACATCTTTAATTGAGTGAAAAAGTTAGTAATTGAACAATCACCTTGATTGATTGATGTAATATCCTTTTGCAACTGAAAAATTCTAGGTCCATTGCCTTGAGAATGTGTATCCCTAAGATCATTCCAGATTTCCAGTGCTGTGTCTTTGTAGGTGATGCTAATTCTGATCTGAGGTGAAACTGTCTTATTCAACCAAGAACCAACCATGTTATCATAGTAAATCCAAGCATCAATGGCTGCTGGAGTTTTTATCAATGGAGACGAAAGAGTAATAGTGCCATCAACAAAACCAAATTTATTCTTTGCAATCAAAGCCTTCTTCATGGATCGAGCCTAGGCATGGTAATTCTCACCAGTCAGAACTTCAAACACGAGCATAGCTTCAGGACTTTCAGCATGGTGAAGATACAAGGGATTCGACATGTCTTCAACCAATGCTGGATCTTGCTCAGATGAAGTGGACAAAGAAGAATTTGACGTAGACGCCATTGAAAAAGCTTTAAGTTTTCAAGGAACGAAACCCTAAAATTTGGGGATTTGAGAGAATAGCAAACTAATGCTCTGATACCATATGAGAAATTTGCTAAAAATGAATTTCTCATTCAGTTGCTTAATGATACGAGTAGTCCTTATATACAAATCAGATTCTAACTAATCTAACTTAACAGCTGTAACAGATTCTTAACAAACTAACTAAATGCTCACACGTGCACAGTCACATGCTTCACTAAACAATGTACAAACTAACTAAACTACATACAGTATAGGCTATATAAAATTCATAAAATTAAAACTACAAGTAGCTTAGCTTAGCCAAGTGTCTGCTCTGCCTTCTGCTCTGAATCTGGCTGCTCACTGATCTGCTCTACCTTCTGCTCTGAATCTGGCTGCATTGATCTTTGATAGTGGAACCCAGCGAGCGCCAAATGCTTTAGTTTACAGTTACATTAGTTAACTTTCCAAATGCTTAAGAATTCGTTTTCTATCCATTTAAGTAATGTTTAACGATTTTCGTAGTTGAAACTGGAAATCAATAGTATCTAAACAATCTCTCCATGTTTATAACAAAAATTATCATATGGTTTGCAATCTCGTGGGTTTAGTATTTACAATAACCAGATTGCTTTCCAGTTGAGGTCTTTGCAATTTGTATTTTTGTTATAGTATGAAAAATTATACCATAGAGCTGTAAAGTGCAAGCTATGATACTATTGGATACTGTTAGAGATATATATTAGACATATTAGCCCAATGTAATAGGCCCAAGCCCATTCCTACTTGTACTAGTAATGTAGGGTTTAGTCGCCTATATATACTCATGTTAGGGTTCATTGTAACACAGGTTATTGTACTACACTCTTATACAATAAAGATGTAACCCTTAAGGGATTCCTCCGTGGATGTAGGCCGACAAGGCTGAACCACGTAACTTTCATGTTCTCGGTGTTCCTATTCTATACTTCCTCTTTCGCATCCACTCTAGCATACACAACATGGTATAATACATTGTGTTGCTAATAATAATGTATTTTAACATGGTATCAGAGCCAAACTTCGTTCTTGGCATCAAACAAACATCTCTACACAGAAAAGAAGATTCTCACGTGCATACCATCATCTGAAGTCATACATGTTTGTCTGCTAGATCCAGACTCCATAGCATCTCGCAACTACCATGGCTCTGTGCTGTGTCAAAATCCAATAACCAAGTAAGCCGTGACTTAACTTATCAGATCTGCGCAAATCCATACTTAGCTTGATGAAACCAATACCACAGACGTGCTCCACAACCTCCCGCTACCAAAACCCAGAAATCCGGTCACCCGAAGCCCTGCCACGCACCTCCACGCGCCGCAGTTGTCTCCGAAATATCTCAACGCGCCGCCTCAGATTCCTGACTTCCAATTCATCTTCTTGGTACACGCGCCGCCCTGACGGCCTTCTTGTCAACCGATTTACAGAACCTAAGATTCCGGCCATCATTTAAGCTTACACGCGCCTCCCTAGTTTCAGGCTTCTCCTCCACGCGCTGGTGATCACGCACGCTCCTGCCACGCGCCGAAAAACTGCTGCTGATGTCATCTGACGTCACTGGATGACGTCATCACTCCACGTTAATAGCCACACAAGCAAAAAGCCACGTCTGCCCTAGCCACATCTACAACCATGTCAGCAAGCCATGTCAGCAGTGTCGCTTTGTCAGCACCACGTCACCTAGCTGACGTTGACTCGGACCGACCCAACCCGAACCACCCGAATCTGACCCGTGAGCTCTGACCATTGACTTTGACCTTTTGGGTTTGATTTTTTGCGTTGACCTTTGACCAAAAGTCAAAATTTTCTAAAGTGCCTATCTTGCTTAGTTTTTCGCGTAGATTCCAATTTTGGACTCCGTTTATTCATTTGAAACTCTAAAATTGGTCAATTGGCATATTCTTTATTGTGGTTTCTTCAAAGGCATTCTTCAAAGCATCTCTAAGTGATCTTCTCATGCTTATCCAATCTCAAGCTTTCATCGAACTTCCACCTTGAGTTTGAGGGAGGGTGTTAGAGATATATATTAGACATATTAGCCCAATGTAATAGGCCCAAGCCCATTCCTGCTTATATTAGTAGTCTAGGGTTTAGTCGCCTATATATACTCATGTTAGGGTTTATTGTAACACAGGTTATTGTACTACACTCTTATACAATAAAGATGTAACCCTTAAGGGATTCCTTTGTGGATGTAGGCTGACAAGGCTGAACCACGTAACCTTCATGTTCTTGGTGTTCCTATTTTATGCTTCCTCTTTCGCATCCACTCTAGTATACACAACATGGTATAACACATTGCGTTGCTAATAATAATGTTATTTAACAGATACAGTTCTTCTAACCAAGCTAGATTCAAGTAAATAATAATATTTATATGATTATATCTTCTGGTGGCTCTCTTTAGCATTTGTGCAGATGTATGTTCAGGAAAATTGTATTGACTTCTTTGATGTATATTCTTATTTTACTCATAATCTTGAGAGTGAAAATTTTGTCACTTCCCATTCTAAGTGTGCCATGGGTTTGGGAGAGGAGAAGAGAAGCTTTGTTGAGAGGTGAGCTTCCTGTAGTGATATGATGAGAGAGTGAAGATGGTTGGTTGAGATGTTTGGCATGCGACCGTTGGGAAGAGTGTGGGAATTGAGCTGTGATGGGACAAGACACTGCCGTGGGGCCCACTTTGGTTCAGGTATTTACAACTTCGCCATGTAAACTTAGTTTTGGTGTTTTGAAAACAAGTTTTTGGATTCACCAGTTTTCTAATTCTTAATTCAAAACTGAGGAGTTTTCTGATTCTTAACTCAAAAAACTTAGAAATGAATTAAGTAAACCTTGCCAAATAGAATTTGCTTGTGTAGGCCCATTAGTTTTGAGTAATGAGTTATCAAAACTGAGATATGAGGGATGAAACCAGGGGTGTCCAAACACCACCTTATGCTCTAAACTTAAAATAAATAAAATACAGAATCCAAGAAAAACACATTAATATTTTAATAGTGCTTAGCGTGTCGGTACATTCCATTGGGACAACTGGGCTGAGTGAGTTTTAAAATGAGCCCAAAAGATTTTAAAGCAAATAACTCCTGAAGCCCAGAACCTCTCTCATTTTTCTCTCAGCTCAGTTCAAGCATAAAGCATCTTCTCTCTCAGCTCAAGTTCAAAAGCCTAAAAACATCGTCTTCCTTTCTGTTTTTTTTTTTTTTTTTTTTTTTTTTACAAAATATGTCCATGAAAACGTTTCGAATCCTTCGACTGCTCTACGTCAAAATACTGTCACCGTTTTCGTGCAGCCGGAAGATTTGTCAGAACACAACCTAAACACAAACGATCTGAAAATCTTTTCAAAAAAAGTTTACGGAGGTGGATTTGCTAAAAAAACAACACTTACCACCTTGGAAGACACAGTGAAAGTGTCTTCCGTGGTGGAATCGCAAGTGTTGTTTTTTTTAGCAAATTCACCTCCATCAACTTTTTTTGAAAAAAAAAAATTTCAGATCGTTTGCGGTTAGGTTATGTTCCGACAAATCTTTTGGGTGCACAAAAACGGGAAGTTGTGGAAAACCATCCAACTTAAGAGTCCTGACATTTTGCTGGTAAGTCTTCTAGTTTGTTTGTTTGTTTGTTTTTTTTTTTTTTTTTTTTTTTTTTTTTTTTTTTTTTTTTTTTTTTGCATTTTTAATAAATTTTAAGCTTAATCTAATTGCTTTCTTATTTTCCATTGTTAGGAACCAAAAATGATGGATGTGCTGGGATAGAGAAAAATGAACCGAGACCAAGCTTTGTCCACCACCTACTCGACCATATTGAAGATCCATAAGAGGGTGGTTGGCCGTCGACCGCCGGGGTCGGTTCGTTCAGCCACAAAGGATGTAGAAAAAAAAATGGGGAAGCAACTCTGAGGAAGATGAGAAAGAAGATACCTACGAGTCGCAAGTTTTGACGACTGCTAATGAGGTAACTTCTCAAAAATACTTCCTTTATAGCAAAAGTTATTTAGGGTTTTTGTTTTTTATTTTTTGGTTTTTGGTGTCTCCTATCTTGGATGATTGCTTCTGTTTTTGAGGATGAACTCAATGGGATGTACCTAATCAAACTTTGCTATGCGATTTTTGTTCTTGTTTAGTTTTAATATATATTCCTTTTCACCAAAAAAAAATATATATATATATATATATATGTATATATATAAATAAAAACATTAACTTAATCGTGTTTATTAAGATTTATTATTTATCCTATGTTTTTTGCTTGTATGATATTTGTAATTATCATAAACATGTCACAATTTTTTTTTCTTATATTTTGGTCCCCTGTCTTGATGAAATCGTGGGTCCTGGCAAAAGGTATATTTTTTCCTCATTCTATGGCCCAGTTTTTAAGTGCTACATGCTGTTATCATTGGTTAGTCGTACTAGCAAATACTCCTTCACCTGGAGCCATTCGCCTCATTATCAACAGTGTCTTTTGTTTGCAGTCATAGTTAGGTGATGATTTTGCATCATTCTTTTCTACCAGTTGAGTGAATTTGTTTTATATTTGTAAGAATCACATAATCAAATCAACTGCCCCTTCCCAATTTTCAACCTAGCTTCTTTGTGTACACATATTCGTATTGTTCAAGTGCTTGATATTTTTATATACTTTAAAGCAAAAAATATCTGGTGATGGCTTATTTTTTCTTCCTCCCATGGTAATGAATCTCATATTTTACTATAATGCAGTTTATGAGACAAGGTGGGAAGGAGTATAACTGCAAAGAATGTCATGAACATGAGCCAAGTATTGTGGAGAAAGTTGTCTGATCACTTTTAGTGTTTGTTTGTTTTTGGAAGATATATTGTTTTAACAATTATATGTTTACTATAACTCCTTTTGTTTAACAATTATGTTACTGGCACTCTTGATTTAGTAGTTTTGAGACAATCAGTTTTAATATAAGGATTTTACTAATGTGTGTCCTAAGGGCACATATTAGTTTTCATTTTAAAAAAAAAAAATTTCAAAAATTGAAAAAATAATAACAACTTTTTTAATTTTTGAAAAAACCTTTCCAAAAATAGAAAGGAATATAATGTACTTAACAATTTGGAAGTTACTTGCAGTGAGTGAAAGCGTATAATATTAATGGAAGATTCCTTTTGGCTCTCTCTCTTAATTATTGTCAAGTTTTTTTTTTTTTTTTGAGAGTTAGTGTCAAGTTCTTTTTGTTTCCCTTCTTATGTATAAATATAATTCCTCCAACCAATAATAATAAACGGAATAAGAATTAGATGGGCTCTTAGTACCAAATAAAAATGATCAATTTAAACTTGAGGATTAAAAGTTAAAACAACTCATTATAACTAAACCTATATTACTGAGAAGTGACATCTCTACAATATTTTAACAACAAATAATAAGTGGTAAGTTATTATTGATTCTAATTTGAATCCACAATTGAAATTACTTTTTTGTCTAACTAGTAATTGCCAATAACAATATGTTACTTTGAATTTGTTGTAAAAGTGGCTTGGGCATGTGATAGGCTTGGGCATCCTAGGAGAAAATAATGACCACATTATAAGACAAGGTCTAGAGAGGGCTCCTATGCTGTCATCTTCTTGACATAGTCACATAGATTCAACAATCACATTTGCAATGTGACTGACTTTCAACTTTTCTCATAACAATTTCTTATAATTCAAATTAGACACACCCAATAGGTCTAATGCCCAAGACCCTACCCTTTATTCCATAACTTCAAGAAGAGGATCATTTGAGCTAGACGTCATAGGCACAACTAGTCACCGAAACATTTGACAATAAATATGAAAAATTATGGGAAAAATGAAGGCATTAAGGCACATAGGATATCTAAAAATTCAAGATTTCATTGCCAAGCACAAGTGTCCCCCTCACCATAGGGAAATATTTTCATCAAGAGGAGATGAACACAGGGCAAAACCAAACAATCCGAAGGACAAACAAAGATACACAAAAAATTTTAAGAATATGAATCTCCAGGAGAAAACCCAAAAAAAAAAAAAAAAAGGAAGTAAAAAAGAAAGAAAAATTGAACATTCTCCACTATAGTGGTAGTCATTAGTGTCAGACGTGCTCCTGATTGATTATCGTGCTAACTGGGAGGTTGTTTTTCCCCTTGAACCATGCTAAAGTGGCAGTTAAGATGGACTGAGAGCATCCCAGCAATCAGAAAGTCTAATAAACTTCATACATTGAAAACCCATCTCTAACCTCCTAATCAAAGTTTGCTGCCTTACTTGATACCCTGCACCAAATGTACACATTCTTCAGTATTTCTTTAATAGAGCAGAAAAAAAAAAAAAAAAAAAACCAGGCACACCAACCCAAATTACATAAGATTTGTACCAAATACAAATATAAAGCTAGAAGTATCAATTTGAAACAACTGGTATAATGCTTTGATCTCAAGTATAATACTAACATGCATCAACTACGTACTACTTGCAAGGATTAATGTCTTATCACAGCTAATATATAGTGACTTTGTCTCTCTCTCTCTCTCTCTCTCTCTCTCTCTCTCTCTCTCTTTTCAAATGAATTCTCTTTACTTCTCTCCCCACAAAATAAAGGCATTACAATAATTACTAGATATGGAAGACTAAAATTGATCACTCCAATAATTAAAAAAAAAAAAAAAACACTTCAAATTCATTAGGGATTATAAATAATTACTTTAAACTCTAAGTAATTTTGTATTAAACTTGATTGTGTGAACTTCTGTATTTAAACTAGGTATATACAATTGTGAAACTTTGCTAGTAATTAATTTTGTGAAAGTTATTTAGTGTATGAAGTGGAATGTGGCATCTCATATGATACCAAGTTTGCATGCATGCTAGAAGAGGAATGGTCAATATAAATAGATACTGTACATAGTTTGTATATATGCTTATTGTTGAGCACTAGCACGGAACAAGGGTGATTTCGGGAACAACTAGCAAGCTAGCAGTTAAAACAAAAGAGTATAGCTCTGTGCCTCTAGCGCAACTGTCTGTTTTGTTTTGTGTGCTAAAGAATGAAAATGAAATTTGTAGGTGGTAGGTGGTAGCAATTCTAGCTATCTTATTTGCACAATTTGACCCAGTACTCCACCCTAGCTCATTCAATGCTGATTCTTTTTTTCATCTTTTTTAATTCTCACCCCTTTCCCACCATGACAACTCCAACTTGTATTATACATCTCATATGATACCAAGTTTGCATGCATGCTAGAAGAGGAATGGCCAATATAAATAGATACCATACACAGTTTGTATATATGCTTATTCCAGAGCACTAGCACAGCACAAGGGTGATTTTGGGGACAGCTAGCAAGCTAGCGGTTAGAACAAAAGAGTATAGCTCTATGCCTTTGACTCTGAGAGTATCTGTGTCTCTGGTGCAACTGTCCTTTTTGTTTTGTGCGCTAAAGAATGAAAACGAAATCGGTAGGTGGTAGGTGGTAGCAATTCTAGCTGATCTTGTTTGCACAATTTGACCCAATACTCCACCCTAGCTCATTCAATGATGATTCTTTTTTTTTTTTTTTTTTTTCATCTTTTTTAATTCTCACCCCTTTCCCACCATGACAACTCCGACTCGTATTATACATCTCATATGATACCAAGTTTGCATGCATGTTAGAAGAGGAATGGTCAATATAAATAGATACCGTACACAGTTTGTATATATGCTTATTGCTGAGAACTAGCACAGCACAAGGGTGATTTCGAGGACAGCTAGCAAGCTAGTGGTTAAAACAAAAGAGTATAGCTCTGTGCCTCTGGCTCTGAGACTCTCTGTGTCTCTGGTGCAAATGTCCATTTTGTTTTGTGTGCTAAATAATGAAAATGAAATTGGTAGGTGGTAGGTGGTAGCAATTCTAGCTCATCTTGTTTGCACAATTTGACCCAGTACTCCACCCTAGCTCATTCAATGATGATTTTCTTTTTCATCTTTTTTAATTCTCACCCCTTTCCCACCATGACAACTCCAACTCATATTATACATCTCATATGATACCAAGTTTGCATGCATGCTAGAAGAGGAATGGTCAATATAAATAGATACCGTACACAGTTTCTATATATGCTTATTGCTGAGCACTAGCACAGCACAAGGGTGATTTCAGGGGCAGCTAGCAAACTAGTGGTTAAAACAAAAGAGTATAGCTCTGTGCCTCTGGCTCTGAGACTCTCTGTGTCTCTGGTGCAAATGTCCATTTTGTTTTGTGTGCTAAATAATGAAAACGAAATTGGTAGGTGGTAGGTGGTAGCAATTCTAGGTCATCTTGTTTGCACAATTTGACCCAGTACTCCACCCTAGCTCATTCAATGATGATTTTTTTTTTTTTCATCTTTTTTAATTCTCACCCCTTTCCCACCATGACAACTCCGACTCGTATTATACATCTCATATGATACCAAGTTTGCATGCATGTTAGAAGAGGAATGGTCAATATGAATAGATACCGTACACAGTTTGTATATATGCTTATTGTTGAGCACTAGCACAGCACAAAGGTGATTTCGAGGACAGCTAGCAAGCTAGCGGTTAAAACAAAAGAGTATAGCTCTGTGCCTCTGGCTCTGAGACTCTCTGTGTCTCTGGTGCAAATGTTCGTTTTGTTTTGTGTGCTAAAGAATGAAAACAAAATTGGTAGGTGGTAGGTGGTAGCAATTCTAGCTGATCTTGTTTGCACAATTTGACCCAGTACTCCACCCTAGCTCATTCAATGATGATTCTTTTTTTTTTTTTTTTTCATCTTTTTTAATTCTCACCCCTTTCCCACCATGACAACTCCGACTCATATTATACATCTCATATGATACCAAGTTTGCATGCATGCTAGAAGAGGAATGGTCAATATAAATAGATACCATACACAGTTTGTATATATGCTTATTGCTGAGCACTAGCACAGCATAAGGGTGATTTCGGGGACAGCTAGTAAGCTAGCGGTTAAAACAAAAAAGTATAGCTCTATGCCTTTTGGTCTGAGACTCTTTGTGTCTCTGGCACAACTGTTCGTTTTGTTTTGTGTGCTAAAGAATGAAAACGAAATTGGTAGGTGGTAGTAATTCTAGTTGATCTTGTTTGCACAATTTGACCCAGTACTCCACCCTAGCTCATTCAATGCTGATTCTTTTTTTTTTCATCTTTTTTAATTCTCACCCCTTTCCCACCATTACAACTTCAACTTGTATTATATATATGATGGATAAGAACTAAGGCCATACTTGGTAGACTATAATAGGCACTGTAATGTAATAATTATTCTTATGATTTAATTATTCTTTAATTTGGTTATATTTTTATTACAAGGAATAATCGTTCCTTATGAATAGTTATTCTTCAAAATGAGGAATAACTATTCCTCTTTAAAATGTTGTATTAGTTATTCCTTAGTAAGTGCAGTAATTTTGAAACTTAATATATTCTCAAATAAACAAACTTTCCATATACATCTAACAATTATAAAAATAAACAGTAATAAAAAATAACACATATCTCTCTTAAATTTAAGAATAACAATTTTTAAGGAGATATAATTGTATGAGTAAGAAATTTCCTAAAATAAATGTTAAGTTTCATTCTAATGTTATACCTTACAACCAAACTAATAAATAAGTTTAGTTATTACATTACAACACATTTTATTCGTAGTAATAAATATTACAATTCCTGTTGTAATCCTCATTTTGTGTACCAAACGTACCTTAATATCATTCTCCCAAAAAAAAAATTGTTTCACGTTGTATACTTTAAAAAGAATGAATAGCTTCTTATCAAAAAAAAAAGAAAAAAAAGAATGAATAGCATGTGTTGCAAGTTGCTAGTGGGTTATCAATAGACAATAAAAATTTTGGCTCTCTTCATTCTCTATTAATTTTAGCATTGGGTTTTAGGACTACTAACAACTTGATTGGTATAGATATAGACTACATATAGCCGAAGAACCTCATTTAACACCCACCTCATCTGCATTATAATTACATTTGTAAGATTCCGATGTGGTGCATTAAAAAATCAAACTATATAAAAACAAATAGAAGGTTGCTAACTCTGTCACCGTGAAAAGAACTTCGCTATGCATTTATGTTCTCTCTAATTTAAATTTTGAATAAGTTTAAGGAGCTTTTCTTAATCTTAAGCATTATACTTTAACTTCTTAATTTTGAATTCACACACACACATATACGAAATTATCTTCCAAAGGATACTAAAATTCACTAATGTAACTAAACGACTAATATAATACAATTACATAATTAAATTAAATTAGAGAATTTTAGACGTCTTACTTAAGGGACTATGTTTAAGTCTTTTATTTTTTATTTTTTAAGAAGATTATGTTTAAGTTATCTCTATCATATTTTTTTTTTTTGGAGAAAATCTCTATCAAATTTATACTTTACTCTTTTGAAAAATGGGTAACTAATCATAATTTTCCAACTATATAGTTAGTAGTTTCGGTTCCCAAACTATATTATTTACTAGCATCTCAAGTCTAAAAGACTCGATTTTGGCCTATAAATCGAGTCTCAAAGACTCAATTTCTATGGTCTGATGTGGCATTTTTTTCCTACTTGGAAATCAAGTCTCTAAGGCTCGATTTATAAACCAAAAAAATTAAAAAAAAAAAAAAATTGAAGTCTCAAGTCTCTCGTACAAGCCGAAATACACAAAAAAAAAAAAAATAAATAAGAAATCTAGAAACACAACAATCAGATCAGAGGGAGAAAGAATCTAGAGCTCAGATCAGATAGGAAAGGCGACCTGGGTAGCGCGTTGCCAAGCAGCGCGCGCTGCCTGGGTTCTTCTCTGAGGTGCGCGGCCTGGGTTCTTCTCTCTTTCTAGTTTTTTTTTTTTTTTTCTTTGATATGTTCTTCTCTGATATGTATATAAGAGTTATAAATCGAGTATCTAAAACTCGATTTCCATGTGATCGCCACGTGGAAAAATATGTCACATTGAACGTGATTAGACCATGAAAATTGAGTCTTTGAGACTCGATTTATAGGCTAAAATCGAGTCTCTTAGACTCGAGATGCTAGTAAATAATATAGTTTGGGAACCGAAACTACTAATTATATAGTTAGAAAATTATGGTTAGTTACCCATTTTCACCCTTTTGAAGTATATAATTAAAAGGAAATAACATAAGATTCTTGGCCGTTGTATCTGGACTGGGGCTGGCAAATAGTAAAATTTTATGAACATTCACGATATTAGCCTTGGAGTAGAATCCTTGAAATATTAGGGTAGGTGAATGGGTGATGCCAAATGTCAAGTTAGGGCGCAAGAGGGAATGAGAGTAGTATCCTTAAAAAAAAGACTGGCTTCTATGCACATGGGCCCACCACTAACATTGAAATAAAATAAACTATACCCTTGGGGACACGGTACCAAATGCCTATCAAAACATATGCTACTCCCTGCAGACTGATTTTGCAATGAGACTTGGAGCTGGAGGACACTTTCTACATCTATTACAATTAATGAATTCGACAAAAGAAAATTTTGGAGGCTATGAATTAAACGAGACTTGTATGTGCGGGGCTATATGGTCAAATTAACTTTGTCTTAGTTTGTATTGGGGCTAGCAGGGAAAGACAAAAAAGGTGTGCTTCTGCAGGAGGTGGTGCCTCTCAGGCAGGCCGGGTGCAGTATTTCAGCCATCACAATCACGTAAGCATGCTGCTGCTGCAGGGTTTGATATGCAATTGTGCATTTTATGTGTTATACAATAGAAACAAAGTTGGCAGAGAAATCCTACCTGTTCTTGTTGCGCTAACGTGGGAATTTGACAATGACATTTACTTCAAAATTCAAACAAACCACTCCACCCTCGTTATACTTATTCTTTTCTTTAAAAAATTGAAACAATCAACTACACTACACCCTCATTAAATGCTATTATTTTCTTTTGACCTTTTTTTTAATTCTCAACCCTATGAATCCCACCAAGGATGCATGACAACTCTAAGTGTTGTGAGTCCAGCCTGGCCAAAATAGGAAATTAGCCATAATTTTTAAACATTATAATTAGTAGGCTAAGTTTTCAAACTATATTTTTTACTAGCATCTCGAATCTAAGAGAATCGGTTTAGGGCCTATAAATCGAGTCTTTGAGGGTCAATTTTCATGTTCTGATCGGATCTGAGTTGTCACTTTTTCCACGTGGCGTCCACCTATAAATCGAGTCTCTAAGACTCGATTTACATCCATATTTAAAATGAAAAGAGTTCCTTTACACCTTCTGACCTTAACAACAAAGAAAATATTATTTTCGACAACAACATCAACCACAACGACAACAACAATGATTCCATCGAGTTCTTCAGCGACCTCAGCTGAAAACATGTGTTCATCCAAAAAAAAAAAAAAAAAAAACCAGAAATGCGAACTAGGTCACGCTTGCGACTTGGGTCGCGCGCGGCCTGGGTCGGCTGTGGTCGCGCAGCCTGGGTCTCTCTCTTTCTTTCTTTTCTTTCTTTCTTTCCGCGTTTTTGCGTATTTTGGGTCTTCTGAGTATATTTTGTAATTATTTTTGGGTTATAAATCGAGTCTTAGAACTCGATTTCCAGGTAGACGCCACATGAAAAAAAATACCACATCAGACTTAATCAACCCATAAAAATCGAGTCTCAAAGACTCGATTTATAGGCCTAAATCAAGTCTCTTAAACTTGAGATGTTAGTAAAAAATATAGTTTGAAACTTAGCCTACTAATTATAATGTTTAAAATTTATGGCTAATTTCCCATTTTTGCCGTCCAGCCCACGTGATAGCCCATTCAATGGGTTTGTATCAAGAATTCTACTTCAAGTAGAATTAGGTGTCAGTAAACTCCTAGGAAAGCACAAGAACTAATCCTATTTGAAATAAGAGTCTGTGGCTATTGGTTGAGAGACTCTTTATTTGACTCGTATTGGTATTGTGATGTGAGGCTAGGTTATATATAAATATCGTTTGTGCTGAATTGGTGTGCCGCATACAATGAAAAATAAAAAGAATAGGAAAAAAGAACTGCGACATTCGAGAGATAATTTGTGTGTGTGAGAGTAAAAATAAATAAATAAAGATTTTTTTCTTTAGCCATGAAGCATACATAATAATTATTGTAATTGATTTGATAATAGTGAAATTATTCGGAGTTTATTCCGTGGTTTTTCCCTTCAAAGAGAAAGGGTTTTTCATGTAAATTTTGTGTTCCTGTGTGTGATTGTTATTTTGGATCGCTAATGTTTGTGATAATATTATTTGGGACCCAACACTAAGAAATATTCTCATCAATGTATGATGGATAAAAACTAATGTCACTCTATGGGGAAAAAAAAAATTCATGTAATGACGATGTATTAAATTTAAAACAATATTAATTAGGGTTTTTTTTTTTTTAAAGATGGTTTAATAGGTTGTATTTGTGTCACCTTCGTGTCAATCAAATACAAATGGTTTATTAAGCTTATCAAGTAAGTAATGTTGTCATTGTTGTATTACCCTACTTTATTATCAGTTTTTTTTTTTTTTTTAACTGTAAGAATTGGGTTTGAGCACTTCTGCTGTTGAGTGAGTGGACTCTAGCCCAGTTAGCCCAATACAATGAATTTGTAGATAGCGAGTTTAGGAACTAGGCCCTAGTGAGGGATACAACGACTAGGCACAAATGCATAGGAATTAAGCAACATGAACTTGGATAAAAATGTGCAATGATGCTCCTCGGCTCTCCTCCAAGGAGATTGAAGTTCTTTTATTTCTTTAATGATTGGTTACAAATATTTTAGTGATGATACATAATGCTACAGTGCTCTCTATTTCTGCTAGCCTTTCTCCCTTTTTCCCCTTTCCCTTTCAAGAGGGATTCCTTACATTATATACCCCCTTTCAGTTGATCTTAGCCCTACATTTGTTGATCAAACAGGCCATTACTTGAGTGCTTGTCCCATTAGCCGCCTTCCCATTCTCTCTGTGGGCTGCGGCAACCAAGGTTGCGCTATTCAGGAGTCATTTCCTCATTAATACGGCCAGAACGTTAGTTGTGGGCATTTAATGTGGAGGTGACAGTTCATCTTGGACTGGCTCCTCCACCATGCTTCTACGGCTGACACGTTGTACTTGTTCCTTCTTCTTAGATGCTCGGGAAGGCTGCTTTTGGTGGCCTGTTACTTCCTTCTCCCATGGTCTTGGTTGGTCGAGGACAGGGTCGTCCTCAGCAAGGTTCCTGGGCAATTTGAACTTTCAAACTTCGTCTTCGGGCGTTCCTTCCTCCTCGGCATCGGCCTTGGGCTTGGTACAAAGTGGGTTGGGGTTACCAGGTTCTCTGACCCCACATTAACTATTATCGAATCATGTTAGAGTTGAAAGATCATTGACACAATTATTTAATTGGTCATGTTTGGGTTAAGCTATTCAGGTGAAAATCACTAATTCAAATATATAGTACAAGAGTCATGCTTCCATTTCAAACTTAAAATTTTGTATTCTGCTTTGTTACCTTAAAGTACATAACTTTGAAGAGGAATTTTAAGCCTTAAAATTTAGGTTCTAAAAAAGTATGTTAATACTTTTGAACTATCCCAATCAAACTTTGCTACCAAACCAAATCGCTTGAAGTGAACTTCAAAGTTTTCTATTTGTTGAATGGGAGCTACAAAGCTTTTTTTTTATAAATTTATTTATGATATGATAGAATTTTATGGCAAATGCTCCATAATGTTTTTTTTTTTTTTTTCCCACTTTTTTACCACTAGTTCAAAACACTATTTGATTTTTGGGAGTTTGAACTCCAAATCTCTTAAGAGATTTTACCAATTAAACTAATGAGAACCAATATGAGCTATATGTAGAGCATTGATGTGAGTTAGAGATATTGGAATTTTTTTTTCTTTTTTAATAGGAAGGGATATTGGCCTAGATCAATGTTGTGAATACCATTTGGGTGATTGCTTTGGTTTGATCATTGGAAATGAATATTTCAATATCGGTGTATCATTTCAAGATTACTGTTGTATATATAGAGTTTGTATATTTGTGTATATATATATATATATACTGGTCATAAAATAAATATAATTTATTAAAAAAATGACAATAATTTTATTTAAATTGATTTCAACTCCATGGATGAAATTCTCAATGTTAGTTTGCCCAACCATAATAATAATAATAATTATCTTGCTCTTATCTATTCAATTTCCTTCACATCTCCACTGAGTCACCGATCATCTTGCCCTCACTCATCTTCTCTCAAGTTTTTTCCCTTGTAACTTTTTCTTCATTCTTTCCACCATAACCACAATATCATCATTTTCTTCTCCTCTTTCAGTTTTTTTTTTTTTTTTTTAATAATAATTTTAAATTTATTTAAATGATGGCTTCTCTTCTTTTTTTTTTTTTTTTTTTTTAATAATAATTTTAAATTTATTTAAATGATGGCTTCTCTTCTTCCAAATTCATATAGGCTAGCCGAATCTTGAATTTCGATACCCATTCCTTCTTCTATTATTCTATAAACTTGTCCTATTTTACACACCCCCCACTCCTCCCATTCCCAAGACCAACAACCACAAGGTCTACCCTTGGTACCCACTCCTCCCATTCCTAAGACCAACATACGAAAGAAAGCTCTATGATACGACTCTCTCAAATCCTAACTCCATGTGTACCATCAGGGCTTTTATGGGGGTTATTATTGTGACTCCAATCCATGTTACTGCTCAACTACTTTGCACCCATTTTATCTACGTATATATTTAAAATATCAAAAAAAATTATTCTTTATCAATATTCATTTTTTGTGTAGAAAAATGCCAAGACCACATAAGTTTACATAATTGTGACCACAACTCGCCATATGAAGAGTTGTGAGTGAAAAAGGTGAGGTGGTGGATCCATGTGTATTCATACATTTACTACTCACAACTTATTACGTGTAAGTTGTGACAAAATTTTGTAAAATTATGTGATCTTAGTATTACTCATAGGTTGTTTCTTGAACAACGTGATCTTGTTTTCTTGAACAATTTGGTCTTATTGTTGATGGGTCTTTGTTACTTTCGTGTGGTGTTTTTTTTTTTTCTTTTTTTTAATGTATGTGTGTGTTTTTACTTCACCACCATTTTTTTTTTTTGGGGTTTGTAAAAGAACAGAATGAATAGTATGTGTTTCGCTAACCAAAAAAAGAAAAAGAAAAATGAATAGTATGTGTTTCAACTGCAAGTTGCAACTTGCAAGTGGGTTATCAATGGATCATAAAATTGGCTCTCTTCATTCTCTATTTTATTGGGTTGCATGCAGCGTGGGGTTCTAAGACTTCTAACTACTTGATGAGTTTTCTCTTGCTTGCCTTTGTACGTTTGTTGCTAATGGGTATAAACTGTATAGTCGAATATAAAAATTCAAATATAAAAACATTATTATAGAAGATTCCCAACTTTGTCACCTTTATAAGACCTTCACTATGCATTCATGTTCTCTAAATTTGAATAAATTTATAGAGGTTTTCTTAATCTTAGATATTGTTGTTTGACTTCTTAAATTAAAATTCAAACATATATATATATATATATATGATTGTATTGAGTATTGACTAATCTAATATAATATAAACAAAATTATTCCGAAAGTATACAAAAATTCACCAATGTTACTCAATAACTAATATAAGCTTTATCCATAGAGACTAGACTGCTACTCCCTTCTCAGGCTGGTTTTGCATCATTATTTGCATCTACACATGAGACTTGGAGGACACTTAGAGCATCCACAGCAGATGTTGTAAAAAAAATGTCATTTTGCCACGCCAAAAACCTACTTTATTATTTTACCACATCATTTTACAACATCCATTTATCAGATGTTTTATACTTCAATTCTATACATTAAAATAATATATTAAATTCCTCCCCCTCATCATCGTCATCATCAACCACCACCGCAACAACAACAACAACTACTATAACCACAACCAGAAATCGAATAGATCAAAACAGAACAGATCACCAAAAAAAAAAAAAAACCACCACCGAGATCAGAACAGATCGGAACAGAGATCAGCACCACCACCGATTCGCCAACACCGATTCGCCCACCACCAGCCGATTCGCCCATCACCATCTCAACCCACCCACCGATCTGCCCATCTCAACCCACCCACAGCCATAACCCACAACTCGAACCCACCCACCACCGATCTGCCCATCCGAACGCACCCATCAAGCCACAGCCAAAAACAGTGAACAGAAAAAAGAAAAAAGGAAAAAAGAAAGAAAAAAAAAAAAGAACTCGAAGCGGAATAGGGAAGATAAATGGTCGGCAACGTCGAGTGGTGGTCTTTGGTGTGATCGGCGGCGTTGAGTGGTGGCCATTGGTCTTCGGCGTGCTGTGGAAGACAAAGAGAGAAGATAGAGATGAGAGAGAAGACAGAAAAGAGAAGACGGAGAGAGAGTGATACTGATATTTGTGATGAGGAGAGAGAAAACGAAGTAAAATAACAATATATATTATACCACATTTGTCCGTACAGTGCCAAATTTGTGATGGCACTGTAGCATGTTGCAAAAATTTAGAACATTTAACAATCTGATAAATGGGTGTTTTTAGTGTTTGGTGTGCCAAATGTACCAAATATTTGGCGTTTGGCACATTTGGCACATCTGCTATGGATGCTCTAATAGATGAATTAAATGAGGCATGCATGTGTGGGGCCATATGGTCAAATTAACTTTGTCCGAGCTTGTCCTTTACTCACTACTCGGCTGATGTCAGTTATTTATTGGGTATGAAACACGAAATCTGAGGCTGAGCTTGCATGTGTGTGACTTTTTCTTTTTTCTTTTTTTCCTTAGCATCATGAATTTAAGGTTCTTTTATTTTATTTTATTTTTTTGATGAGTATTTATGGTTCTTTAAGAGTACTTGAATCTTGGACTGATGATGGATTCAAAATGGGAGTTATGAGATTCCATGAGATTTAAATTTAATACTATTTGGAACTTATATAGTACATGGTAGGAATTAAAACTTATATAGATGACTAGTTTGGAATACACATGCAAGGCATGTGTTGCCATTTTAGTGAGAAATTAAGAGGTTTTTTTTTTTTTTTTTTTTTTGGAAGAAGTACAAAGTTATGTATTTAAATTTAGAATAGCTATTTAACATATGAATATTTATTTACTATGACAATTTCTTAGAACCTATATGCGAAATGTAATATTTACTCAATAAATATTCTACTAAGAATGATAATGAATGTCATTATCTTCTAACAATAAACAATTAAGTTTTGATAAAACATTGTCACAATATATAAAATTTTGCAATGAATGATAATATATGCTACAATTGAAACTCTTAATAAAATGAAATAATTGCAAGCGTCTACAATGAAGATTTTGTTATCCATACTTCTTTCTTTATTATCATATTTTATGAGAATAACTAATATGATGTTTAACTTAATTTTTAATATGAAAATCCCTTTTAAACAAGAAAATAAATTAAAAAAGACCAAGATAGCAAAAGAAAATTTTTGGGACATTAAAATTTAGGGGGGTGTATTTTATACATTACACAATAGATATTCTAGAAATCATAAAATTTCATTAGGGTTTATCTAAGAGTGTAATAGTAGGGATATACGCTCCTTTACAAAATATAAAGGAGGAAAATTTTCAACTTTAGTTTAGGGAATGAATGAAACTAACCCAAACTTAAGGGGTGAAAGTGCTTTTTTGCCTCTTCTTTTGTTTGTGTAAAACTGTGTGTGTTTTTAAACATTAAATAATGTGTGAAAAAAATGCAGCCCAAGAAAATTGTGTATAAAATAATGAATTTTGGTTCAACAAAACTGACTAATCCAAAAAAAAAAAAAAAGTCTAGCAACGCAATGAAATTTCATGATATTTTTACAGTACTTTTATTCTTGCCTATGATGGATCCTAGTCTAATATTTTACTATTTTATTTTAGAATAATGCTATATTCATAACATTGTCACAATAAATTTTAGGTGATAAATTGTTACCGGTTAAAAATAGTGCATTTAAAAAACAAATAAACAAACAAGCCAATTGAAGAAAATTTTGCTTGAAACAATGAACTTTGCCTCAACAAATTTGTCTAAACAAAAAAAGAAACCTAGAAACACAACAAAATATCAAACATTTTCACAATATCCTTTATTTCCAACTGAGGTAGGTCTCAATTTGATATTTTATTTTTTTATGTCCACAATATTTTTCCAACAAATCTTAGGCAGTAAATTGCTACTGGTTTTAAATTGGAACTACCACTTTAAATTGTGTATTAAAAACAAAAAATAAAAACTGTGTAAAATAATGAATTTTGACTAACCCAATTTGACTAAAATAAAAAAGAAGTCTAGGAGCACAAAAAAATCACAATATTTTCACAATACTTTTATTTTTAGCAATGGTAGGTCCAGATATGATATTTTATTATAGAAAAATGTTACATTCACAACATTTTCACAACAATTTTTTGATGACAAATTATTACTGGTTTTAAATTAGGCTCATTACTGATATCTTTTTTTTATCCATAAAAAATACCTTGTCACTTAAGATTTGTTTTGAAATTGTTGTGAAAATTTTTGAACTTGACATTTTATTTTATTTTGATCTATAAGGAATTGATTTCTTAGCAATTGTAAATATATTGTGACAACAACAAGATATTATAACATTTTCACAATACATATGTTTTCAATTGTAGTTGGTTCCAACCTTATATTTTATTATTTTATTTTAAATAATAAAAAATTAACACCTTAATAATTGTGAAAATATTGTAAAAATATTTTAAGCCAGTATAGCAATATTGTGTTGGCACATATAAATATTTAAAAAAAAAAAAAAAAAAATTCTTTAGTTTATTCTCAAAAAAAAAAAAAAAAGATTTAGTTTATGGGATGGACTTGAATACAATTTATCACAGTAATAAAATACAAATAAAGGTATTAAATGGTAAATATTAACAAAATTTTACTAAAAATGTCTTAAAAATTTAAACAACTTTCAAATGATTTTTCACCATTTTCATAAGATTATTAGAAAATAATAAAGCATAAAAAAGTGTAAAATATTTTTCTTTAGTAATCTTTCAAATAAAAATTTTCTAAAATTAAATCAATTTCAACATAAATCTATAAATTGTATATTCCCGTGTAAGCATAATTCTTAAACAAGTAAAAAAATTATCAAATAATAATAGATTAGGTGAGAGGTATCATGATAAATTGAAAAATTATACTCTAAACTAAAAATAAATAGAATAAATTCCAGAAAACATCCCTGAGGTTTGGTAATGACACCATTAACCCTCTTAACCCTCCGTTACACTTTTCTTTTCTAGTCTTTCTCCCTCACAGACCTGCTCTCCTACTCTCCCTCTCGGTGGTTCCTTTGATTCTCACAGCCAAAACACCACTCTCCCTCTCTAACCTCAGATCTGCTACTACCACCACTAGCGATAAAACCCAGCCAAACCATAGCATCAAGACCCAAATCCAAAAATAGCATCACCCCTACCAGATTATAGTGCACCACCATCACCAAAACCCTCAACCACTAGCCAAATTAAACCAACCATCACTATCAACCACCACTAACCACCTCAACCACAACTGCGAAAAGCAACCCATTACAACCCATAACCACCACAACCCACCAATACCAGATTGACCCAAACCACAAAAAAAGAAAAAGAAAAAAAGAAGTCATAACTAAATTAAAATCAAAACAAGCTAGTAAGAGAGGTAGCAATCGGTGGTGCTTTAGAACGGCGATGTATCTTCAAATCGACAGTGTGGCTTCAGACTGGCTTCAAATTGTAGCTAAGATCGGCGGTGTGGCTTTAAACATGGTTGAGATCGATGGTGTGGCTTCAAAACATGGCTGAGATCGGTTCAAATCATGGCTTTGATCGGTGAAGGAGGCAGAGAGAGGCGAGATGAGAGGGAAGAGAGATACAAGGAAGAAGAAAGGAAACAGATAGACAGACAGGATTGAGAAAAAAAGAAGAAAAAAAAAAAGAAAAAAAGAAAAAGAAAAGTGTAACGGAGGGTAAGAGGGTTAACAGTGTAAGAGTATTTTTTGTCTTTTAGGGACTAGATTGGACATTTCAAAAATATTTTGAACCTAATTGTCATTAACTCAAACCTCAGGGTTGTTTTATAAAATTTACCCAAATAAAAAAAGGAGAATGTCAACAAGCACCGGAGGGTGCTTGTTAAGGTTCTCCAAAATGGGTCCCACATAAATAAAAAAATTGAGTCAATTAGAGAAAAAGCATGACATGACATGTAAGGAGCATTTGGACGAATTTGTCCTTTCAATATGGGACACGGTTGGAGGGCTTTTTTTCTTTAGACAAAATTGCCCTCTTAACCCATTTCCCTGCCTTTCACTTTTTATTTTCCACCAAATCTTATTTTACTAATATTTTACCATCCACTTTCTTTCACTTTACCAATATCAAACTAAAATTCTTTTCCTTTACCAATATCAAAGAGGAGAAGAGATGAAGAAATGTCAATAAAAGATTGAAGAATAATTAAACAAGGTACCACTATTGTATTTATTTGATTCATAGTTATTTTTAAAAATATAGTTTTATATTAATATGTTGTTAATTTTTATTTTTGATACATGTATATTGTAGCACAAATTGATGGGGATATAGTTGCAAAAGATTGCTTTGACTTAAAAAAAACACTTCATGAAAGTATTATAATTTTATTTTATTTGTGATTTATATTTCATTTATCATAGAATACTTTAAAACTCTTGTTTTTATATAGCACCAAAATTAATATGATGTGAATTTTTATTTTTAATACATCTATTATAGCATCAATGGATAGAAATGTAGTTACAAGTGAGAGTCACTACTTTACTCCAAAATATTGTTTTGACTTAAATGACCCATTCAAAAAGGTATTATAATTTTATTTTATTTATAAATTTACATTTCATTTATCATAGAATATGATGTTTATATTTTAAACTCTTGTTTTAATATAGCACCAATGGATGACAATGTAAATGCAAGTGAGGCTCATCAATTTGTTCCAATGGATTTTTTTGACTTAAATGAATTGTCTCAAGAAGGTATTATTATTTTGATTTTATTTGTAATATATATTTCATATATCACATAATATGATGTTGATTGTTTTTTAATTTTTGTTTTAATATAGCACAAGTTGATGATGATTTGATTGCAAGTGGGGTTCATGAAAGTGTTTCAAAGAATTGTGTTGAATTAAATGAGCTTCCAAATAATGGAATTATTGATTGGAATGAATGTCCAATAGATAAAATGGGAATTATTGAAGAACGTGAAGATATAAATTCAATAGAAAATGAGTTTGAGCCTTTTGTTGGTCAATGTTTTTCTAGTGAAAAAGAAGCTTTCACTTTCTATAAAAATTATGCAAATCGATATGGTTTTACAATTCGAAATGTCGTATTGAGAAAAAAAAAATAATAATAAGATGTGATTTCTTTTGTCATCGGCAAGGTAAACAACCACTAAAAATAGTGGATCCATTTAAGGAGCAAAGAAATAGGAAGTCTTTAAAATGTGGATGTAATGCTCATTTAAGTATCATTTTGCGAAAGTCATTTGATCTTTTTCCTCGAGAATGGCATGTCACTAAGTTTGTTATAGACCACAATCATGATTTGTTCTCCTCTTCGGAAGTGCGATTTCTTCCAGCCAATCGAGTTATCACTATAGATGATGAAAAATGCATTTTCTTATTGAAAGAATCTGGACTTTCAATTAGAGAGGTAATGCGTGTTATGGAACTTGAGTGGCATTTGAAACATGGACAATTTCCATTTTTTCAAAGAGATATTCGTAATCTTTATGTGAAAATGAGGGGGAAGAATGCAAAGAATAATGCCATAGATCTTCTACAATTTTGCAAAGTTGCTAAAGAAGAGAACTCCAGATTCCAATATGCATTTACAACCGATGAAGAAAATAGATTGGAGCATATTTTTTGGTCACCTACTCATTGTTTTGATTGGTACCAAAAATATGGAGATGTGGTTGTTTTTTATATTACTTATAAGGTGAATGCTTATGATATGCCTTTTGGTATTTTTGTTGGTGTCAATAATCATGGAAAGACAATTCTCTTTGGTTGTGCACTTCTTCGAAATGAAACAACAAGTGTCTTTCGATAGTTAATGAAGGTACATTCTTTGTCTTATAAATTAGTACAATTATTTTTTAAATTTTATTTGATTAATTAGTAGAATAATTACGTATATCCTTTGAAATATTTTCATGCTTTAATAAATTTGTATTTGATTAGCAGACTTTTGCATGCTTAATGAGGAATCAACCCAAGGCAATTTTGACGGACCAAGATCCATGGATTACAGAGGCAATATCAAAAGAATTGCCAACTACAAAGCATGCCTTTTGTATATGGCATATTACCACTAAATTTAGCGGTTGGTTTACATCAATTCTTCGTAATCAATATTCAAATTGGTGCATGGACTTCTATAAGTTATACAAGTTAGAGTCGTGTGAAGATTTTGACAATCAATGGCTTCAAGTTATGACAAAATATGACATGCTTTCTAACAAACATGTAGTTGGTTTATATCAAATCAAGCACTTTTGGGTACCATGTTTCCTTCATGGGCATTTTTTTTTGGTGTAATGACAACAATTGGAATATTGGAAAGTATAAATGCATTTATTAAACGGTTTGTTAGTTCTCACACAAACTTGATCCAACTCATCAAACAAGTAAGTCATTATTTACCATTGATTTCTTTTGTTGTATAATTTTTTTTTTTTTGTTAATATTTATAGTCTTCATGTGTCATTTTTTTTTTTTTTTTTTTTTTTTGAGAAAGATATATGTGCTTAAGCTACCTTAGGAGTTTTGGCATGGGCCACATGGCCCTAGGGCTTACGCAGTTATGCCTATAGGCCTTTATCTACTCATCTCTTTCTTAATTATTTAGTAAAAAAAAAAAAGAGGAATTTTTATAACCATTCAATTGTCATGTGTATAGCAAATAGTATCAAATATCACCAACTTGTACACATGTCCGTACACAGGTGCAAAAACAACCAAAATCGTGAGTTGAAGACACGTATGCAATTTCAATTTTTAATATTGAATATATCAAATGAGATGCATAATTGGTAGACAAGGAACCATTCCCTTTTTTTATTTGTTATTCTGTTAAAAAAAAAATGCTGGCTATAGTCCTTGCCTGCAATACAAAAAGTTGTCTGAAACAACAGTGTTCTCATTTAGCATTCAATCATATTACTAAGCAGAATGGTTTACAGTAGCACAAGATGTTAAATACTCACTCAAGTGAGATTGCAAATTATAGGTGGGTGAATTAGATTACAACTAATCATAACTGGTCAACGACACCTTTGGGTTGATTTGTGACAGGTAACCCTGGATTACATTTTGGATCTTCTTCAGCTGCTTGGCCTTGCTTCGCACATTCTGCTTCCTCAGTGCTTTTACCCCATAGAAGAACATACATGCCACTTATAACTAGGATAGATCCCAAGATACTGTTAATACCAATGAAGAAATTAAGTTAAGGACAGTTTAATTATCTGATAAACAAGAAACTAATGAAAAGTGATCAAAAGTGTTAACCTTCCAAGGTACATTTGTTCATGCAAGACAGAGAAATCAAAGATGGCTACAAATATCTGTATGAAAGGGGTAAATGTTGATGTGAAGACTGGACCTCTTTGTTTGAGACACCATGACATTGCCACATAGCACAAGCCTGATCCCACCATCCCCTATATCCAAAATTGAACTAGGTTTATGGAGTATACATCCTAAGTTTAGATTAAATATTACTCAAAGAATAACTAATAAGAGATATGAATTTGAAATTTGAAAAGAATGTTTTTACAAAATTAAAAGACAAGTCATTTTGATTGTGTGCTTTGCAACATTTGAATATTAAAGAGAGTACTTACGGCATACACGACACTTAGTATCTCTAAACTCCCTTTCAAAAACCACATGGCCAGGTTCCTCTTGATGATCAAACTCAAGATGCATGACTGAATGGCACCAAAGAAGTTCAAAATTGCTGTGCTTGAATATTGGCATGGATATCTTATGCCAATCCTTGCTTGTATGAGGAACCATGAAGACCACATAAGGGAGCCTGCAACCAAAAATATTGAACCAATGGCCCACCTCTCTCTTGTAGCTGGAATCAACATGCCATGGTTTGTTATGTGAGTTGAGGCTTGTGAATGAATGTTGCTTAAGGGCATTCCTTTGTAAAAGGTTAATAACAAAGCACCACTGACGCATACCAGAGTACCTAACACCTTAGCCCTCCCTCCCTTGGTTTTCAAGTTTATTTTCTCTGGACTGCAATTACAAACCAGAGATGAAAATATTGTATCTTCAGTCAATTGAAGTAATAAATTGTCTTATTTATTTTACTTACCCAAATGGAAGTGCCAATAGAAATGTGTTAACAGGCACCATGTTCAAGAAAGCACAGGCGAATGTGGCAGATGTGTATTGGAGTCCAAGAAGGAAGAAGTATTGCGTGAATGTTACTCTAAAAAACATCAGAAATTGTCTGAGGTTCTCAATAACAGTATAATGGTTATAATTCAAATGGACAATCAACAAAACTCCATCAGTGTAGAATGTCATTACTAACCCGATTAGAGCACTTAAGAAAAATTGAAATAATATGCGAGCTGTAAGTTCTGGTCTGTTGTTCCTGTAGGAAATCTTACCATATTTAGCCTCTTCATTAAACTTGTCCAAAAGAATAAGAGAATTCTAATATATACATATCAAAGTGAGGAGAATGTTAACAAGCACCGGAGGGTGGTTGTTAAGGTTCTCCTTTGTGGGTCCCACATAAATAAAAAAATTGAGTAAATTAGAGAAAAAGCATGA
Source organism: Quercus suber (assembly GCF_002906115.3). Lineage (NCBI taxonomy): Eukaryota > Viridiplantae > Streptophyta > Magnoliopsida > Fagales > Fagaceae > Quercus > Quercus suber. The sequence continues at coordinate 949,887 of NW_027069495.1, read as the reverse complement.
CATGACTTGTAAGGAAAAATTGGACAAATTTGCCCTCTTAATATGGGACACGACTGGTACTGGCTGAGGGCTCTTTTTTCTTAAGACAAAATTGCCTTCTTAACACATTTCCCTCCCTTTCACTTTTTATTTCTCACCAAATCTTATTTTACCAATATTTTACCATCCACTTTCTTTCACTTTACCAATATCAAACTAAATTTCTTCCCCTTTACCAATATCAAAGAGAAGAAGAGATGAAGAAATGTCAATAAAAGATTGAGGAATAATTAAACAAGGTACCACTATTGTATTTTAGTTGATTCATAGTTATTTTTAGGAAATAGGTTAAATTAATATGTTGTTAATTTCAAAGGGATATTCGTAATCTTTATGTGAAAATAAGGAGGAAGAATGCAAAGAATGATGCCATAGATCTTCTACAATTTTGTAAAGTTGCTAAAGAAGAGAATTCTAAATTCCAATATGCATTTACAACCGATAAAGAAAATAGATTGGAGCATATTTTTTGGTCGCCTACTCATTGTTTTGATTGGTACCAAAAATATAGAGATGTGGTTGTTTTTTATACTACTTATAAGGTGAATGCTAATGATATGCCTTTTGGTATTTTTGTTGGTGTCAATAATCATGAAAAGACAGTCTCTTTGATTGTGCACTTCTTCGAAATGAAACAACAAGTGTCTTTCGATGGTTAATAAAGGTACATTCTTTGTCTTATAAATTTGTACAATTATTTTTAAAATTTTATTTGATTAATTAGTAGAATAATTACATATATCCTTTGAAATATTTTCATGTTTTAGTAAATTTGTATTTGATTAGCAAACTTTTGCATGCTTAATAAGGAATCAACCCAAGGCAATTTTGGCGAACCAAGATCCATGAATTACAGAGGCAATATCAAAAGAGTTGTCAGCTACAAAGCATGCCTTTTGTATATAGTATATTACCGCTAAATTTAGTGGTTGGATTACATCAATTCTTCGTAATCAATATTCATATTGGTACATGGAATTCTATAAGTTATACAAGTTAGAGTCATGTGAAGATTTTGACAATCAATGGCTTCAAGTTATGAAAAAATATGACATGTTATCTAACAAACATGTAATTGGTTTATATCAAATCAAACACTTTTGAGTACCATGTTACCTTCGTGGGCTTTTTTTTGGTGGAATGACAACAACCTAAAGATCGGAAAGTATAAATGTATTTATTAAACGGTTTGTTAGTTCTCACACAAACTTGATCCAACTCATCAAACAAGTAAGTCATTATTTACCATTGATTTCTTTTGTTGTATAATTTTTTTTTTTGTTAATATTTATAGTCTTCATGTGTCATACAAAAGTTTTTAATTTATTTTACTATTTGTAATTTTAGGTTGATCTTGCCAATAAAGATATTGAGCAAACACAATCACATGATACGATGTTGGAGACATATATAGGTTCTTCTTTAAGATCATTGTCACTGTTCGAAGACCAATCACATAATGTTTTGACGCCCTATGCTTTCAAGATTTTTCAAGAGGAATTTGGGAGAGCAACACAATATTCGGTGCTTCAAGAAAATTGTATTGAATTTGTGTTACAATATTATAGAGATGAAACTAGTTAAAGGCACAAAGTATTATGGGATGGTAAGATGACATATTGTAGTTGCAAGAATTTTGAATTTTGGGGTATACTTTATCGTCATGTACTTAGTGTATTCCTTCATAAAGATTGTTACCAAATTTCATCCTTGTATTTACCACCACATTGGTGTTGTGAAGCATCATTAAGTGAAAAGGAATTGCTAGTGGTGGATAATGAAAATTTAGTGGACAAGGAAAATATGGTTGATGCTAATGTTAATGATATGATTGATGGAGATTGCTTCATTAATTGTCCTCCGCTCTCAAAGACAAAAGGTTGTCCGAAGCAAAAACAAATGAAAGGTGGAAGAGAATTAGAAAAGAAAAAGAAGTTTTGTGGCCTTTGCAAGCATGTTGGCCATAACATCTCAACATGTTCGGAGAAAGATAACTGTACTTCCTTAAATGGTGCCCAAAAAAGAAAAAAAATGAACTTCAAGTGAAATTGGATTGAATCCAATATTTTTTTTGAAATGTTAGGCATAAACTCTTAAGCTTGTAAAAGAAAAAAATTATGCTAGTAAAAGAATAAACCCTTGAATATTTTCTTTGAAATGTACTTCCTCTCTTGTTACTGAATTTATATTTTGAAAATCCAACCATTGGATTACATTTTCTATATGGTCTTAAGATGCATACCAATTTTCATGTCAATTGGATGTAATTTACCATTTGATCTATAAACTCATCTTTTATGTGTTAATCTAGGCAATTGATTGACGACATGGCTATTAATCTTTGATCACCTTGAAATTTTGTAAGCATGAAAAATATATGAAGATAATGTAATCTAACGGTATATTTGTCAAAATTCACATCAAATTAAGAAATATAGGGTTGGGTTCGAGTTACACCTGACGTAACTCTAAAATATGTTACACTACCCAATAACTTAATACTGAATTCATATTTTGAAAATCCAACCGTGGGATTACATGTTCCATATGGTCTTAACATGCATGCCAATTTTCATGCCAATCAAATGTAATTTACTATTTGATCTATAAACTCATCTTTTATGTGTTAATCTAAACAATTGATTGATGACATAGCTATTAATTTTTGATCACCTTGAAATTTTGTAAGCATGAAAATATATGAAGATAATGTAATCTAACGGTAAATTTGTCAAAATTCACATCGCATTAAGAAATATAGGATTGGGTTTAAGTTACACCTGACGTAACTCTAAAACATGTTATACTACCCAATAACTTATTACTGGATTCATATTTTGAAAATCCAACCGTTGAATTACATGTTCTATATGGTCTTAACATGAATGCCAATTTTCATGCCAATCGGATGTAATTTACTATTTGATCTATAAACTCATCTTTTATGTGTTAATCTAGACAATTGATTGATGACATAACTATTAATCTTTGATCATTTTAAAATTTTGTAAACATAAAAAATATATGAAGATAATGTAATCTAATGGTAGATTTGTCAAAATTCACATCAAATTAAGAAATATAGGGTTGGGTTCGAGTTACACTACCCAATAACTTATTACTGAATTCATATTTTGAAAATCTAACCATTAGATTACATGTTCTATATGGTCTTAATATGCATGCCAATTTTCATGCCAATCAGATATAATTTACTATTTGATCTATAAACTCATCTATTATGTGTTAATCTAGACAATTGATTAATGATATGACTATTAATCTTTGATCACCTTGAAATTTTGTAAGCATGAAAAATATACGAAGATAATGTAATCTAACGATAGATTTGTCAAAATTCACATCAAATTAAGAAATATAGGGTTGAGTTCGAGTTACATCTGACGTAACTCTAAAACATGTTATACTACCCAATAACTTATTACTGAATTCATATTTTGAAAATCCAACCGTTGAATTACATGTTCTATATGGTCTTAACATGCATGTCAATTTTCATGCCAATTGGATGTAATTTATCATTTGATTTATAAACTCATCTTTTATGTGTTAATCTAGACAATTGATTGATGACATGACTATTAATCTTTGATCATTTTGAAATTTTGTAAGCATGAAAAATATATAAAGATAATGTAATCTAACGGTAGATTTGTCAAAATTCACATTGAATTAAGAAATATAGGGTTGAGTTCGAGTTATACTACCCAATAACTTATTACTGAATTCATATTTTGAAAATTCAACCATTGGATTATATGTTTTATATGGTCTTAATATGCATGCCAATTTTCATTCTAATTAGATGTAATTTACTATTTGATCTATAAACTCATCTATTATATGTTAATCTAGACAATTGATTAATGATATGACTATTAATTTTTGATCACTTTGAAATTTTGTAAGTATGAAAAATATATGAAGATAATGTAATCTAACGGTAGATTTGTCAAAATTCACATCGAATTAAGAAATATAGGGTTGAGTTCGAGTTACACCTGACGTAACTCTAAAACATGTTATACTACCCAATAACTTATTACTGAATTCATATTTTAAAAATTCAACCGTTGAATTACATGTTCTATATAGTCTTAACATGCATGTCAATTTTCATGCCAATAAGATGTAATTTACTATTTGATCTGTAAACTCATCTTTTATGTGTTAATGTAGACAATTGATTAATGATATGACTATTAATCTTTGATCACCTTAAAATTTTGTAAGTATGAAAAATATATAAAGATAATATAATCTAATAGTAGATTTGTCAAAATTCACATCAAATTAAGAAATATAGGGTTGAATTCGAGTTACACCTGATGTAACTCTAAAACATGTTACATTACCTAATAACTTATTACTGAATTTATATTTTGAAAATCCAACTATTGGATTACATGTTCTATATGGTCTTAACCTGCATGCCAATTTTCATGCCAATAAGATGTAATTTATCATTTGATCTATAAATTCATCTTTTATGTGTTAATTTAGACAATCGATTGATGACATGACTATTAATCTTTGATCACCTTGAAATTTTGTAAGCATGAAAAATATATAAAAATAATGTAATATAATAGTAAATTTGTCAAAATTCACATCGAATTAAGAAATATGAAGTTAAGTTCGAGTTACACCTGACGTAACTCTAAAACATGTTACACTATCCAATAAACTTATTACTGAATTCATATTTTGAAAATCTAACTGTTCGATTACATGTTCTATATAGTCTTACCATGCATGCCAATTTAAGATAATACATAAAAGATTTGACAACTCAACTGTTGTGAAAATTTTGTAATAATTTGTTGTATTGTAATACAATTTGTAATTTTTATTTTGTAAAGTTATAGATACGTATCCCATCAAGGCATCTTTTACTTTAATTTATTTATTTTTACTTCTCCTTATTAGGGATAATTACAATTTGCCCACCTGTGGTTTGACCTGATTTCTATGTGCCTACCTGTGGTTCAAAGTTTGACACTTTGCCCACCTGTGCTTGTTACCGTTTATGCGCCGTGTGCCCACCTGTCCCTCACCATTACTCTAACACAAAAATAAGCAAAAAACTCACTCCCACTCAGATCAAACACTCTCAAAACTCACTCTCACTCCCAAAACTCCATTCGGCTTGCTCACCAAAAATCACACACTATCACTCCCAAAAATCAGTCACTCACTCACTCCCATTGTGCATGCAAACCGAGCCGAGGAAGACAGCTCCTCTGTTCAGCTGTGGCAACAAGACTCATTTACTCCCATTGTGCAATGTGCTTCGCTGCACTTGAGGTTACTGGGATTTGATCGTGCATGCAAACTGAGCCGAGCCGAGGAAGATCAAGATTATTGCTTCTCTGTTCAGCCATTGTAGGTAGATCAAAACCCTTTTTGCTTTTTTAATCTTTGAAATCTAGGGTTCTAAATAGGGTTTTAAAATTTCTTCTTCCAAAATGGGTTTAATTTAAAATTCTTTCTTCCAAATTCGGTTCCTGCTTAACCATGGAACTGGTTAAGCAAAAACCCAAATTTTTTTTTGTTTTTACGGAGTCGAAGAAATTTCCGAGCAAAAATTTTTTTTTTTTTTTTTTTTTTTTTTTTTTTTTACAGTTGCTCCTCATTTTTACAGTTGAAGAAACTTTGTTTTTGGACTCTGTTAATATGACACTTGAACCATGGAACTGATTGATTAATTAAGCAAAAACCCAAATTTGTTTATTTACATCATCGAAGAAATTTCCCAGCTGAAGAAAATTCCGAGCAAAAACCCAATTTTTTTTCTACAATTGCTCCTCATTTTTACAGTTGAAGAAACTTTGTTTTTGGACTCTGTTAATATGACACTTGATTTATTTTTTTTTTTGATAAGTGACACTTGATATATTGCTTGAGGCCAAGTTGCCACATAGAATTGAAGATTGTGAAATGGCCAACTGTGTGTGTGTTTTTTCGATTTTGGTATGTGTTTTGAAGGACTTTAGATAATATGGCTTGAAATTAAATTGTGAGCACTGAATTAGATTGTGAGCACTGAATTAGATTTTGGTATGTGTTTTGAAGGACTTTAGATAATATTTATGTAGAATTAGATTGTGAGCACTAATACATTAAGCTTGAAATTAAGCTTCAAATTGTATATGCTATAGGGCCATTAATATAGGGCCCTATAGCAATTAATATGCACTGATGCAAACTGATATATGCTATATGCATCAGTGCATCAGTACTTGGCTGCATATATTAGTTTCAAGTACTGATGCACTGATGCAAACTGATATATGCTATATGCATCAGTGCATCAGTACTTGGCTGCACATATTAGTTTGAAGTACTGATGCACTGATGCAAACTGATATATTTGCATCAGTGCATCAATACTTGGCTGCATATATTAGTTTCAAGTACTGATGCACTGATGCAAACTGATATATGCTATATGCATCAGTGCATCAGTACTTGGCTGCACATATTAGTTTCAAGTACTGATGCACTGATGCAAACTGATATATTTGCATCAGTGCATCAGTACTTGGCTGCACATATTAGTTCAAGTACTGATGCACTGATGCAAACTGATATATGCTATATGCATCAGTGCATCAGTACTTGGCTGCACATATTAGTTTCAAGTACTGATGCACTAATGCAAACTGATATATTTGCATCAGTGCATTAGTACTTGGCTGCACATATTAGTTTCAAGTACTGATGCACTGATGCAAACTGATATATTTGCATCAGTGCATTAGTACTTGGCTGCACATATTAGTTTCAAGTACTGATGCACTGATGCAAACTGATATATTTGCATCAGTGCATCAGTACTTGGCTGCACATATTAGTTTCAAGTACTGATGCACTGATGCAAACTGATATATGCTATATGCATCAGTGCATCAGTACTTGGCTGCACATATTAGTTTCAAGTACTGATGCACTGATGCAAACTGATATATGCTAACTGATATAAGCTTGAAACTAACTGAAATTGCATTAAGCTTGAAATTGTTTGTATTGTGAGCACTTTTATGGAACTAACTGATGCATTAGTTTGTATAGGGCCATTCTGGAACTAATTGATATATGCAGCCAAGTACTGATGCATTAAGCTTGAAACTAACTGATATAAGCTTAAAACTAATTGAAATTGGACAACATGATAGAATTAGATAATTGATCCTTTCATATAAATACATGTTGCAAGCCCATCTCATACTTTATTCTGTTGTGTTTTATATGCAGATGGCTGACTTGGCATTCAATTTTGAGATTCATCATGGTGGGCAATTTGTGTGGAACCCGGATTTGGTATATTTAGGAGGTAGTACTTCATTGGTTGATAATGTTGACCCAGATAGACTTAGTTATTTTGAAATACAAGGTATTTGTTCTGATGTGGGGCAGTTAGTACAAGTAGATATCATTATCTTATTCCTGGAGGTAATTTGGAGCAAGGGTTAAGGCTTATAAATGGAGATGATGATGTAGTTTATATGTGTGAGATTCATGCTGCGTGGCCTACAAATAAGATAACATTATATGTTGAGGGTGGTGAGGAGCCACTTGTAGTTGAACAACCATTTGGTAATGAGGAAGTAGCAAATGATAATGATGTGCATGAGGTGGGTCAGAATGATGATGATGATGTGGTGGTGTTGCATGAGGGAGGTAATGTGGATGCTGAAAGAAGTTAGAGTGATGATGATTGGTTAGAGGAAGGGTTTGAGGGGCCAGATTTTGATGATGATGTATTTGGGAATGTAGATGATGGGCCATCTACACATACAGCCCCACATAGGCCCTCTGAAGGAGATGATGGGACATCTACACATGCAGCCCCATATAGGACTACTGCAGCTGACAATGACCCACCTCTTGAAGAGGGTGAATGGATTGACCCACCTCTTGAAGATGACATGGAAAGTATAGTGGGGTCTGATGATGATCAGCCAGCAACAGCTACTGCTGCAAAAGGACCTGAGTTTAATGTCCAAACTAACATGAGAAAACCAGAGTTAAAGAAAGGAATGAAGTTTCCAAACTCTAAGGTCTTTAGGGAGGCATTGAGGGAATATGCTATAAAGAAGCCAGTAGATATCAAGTTCAAGCTGAATGAGAAGAAGAAGATTTCAGTTTATTGCATAAATGAATGTGGATGGAGGTGTTATGCATCTCAACTACCTGAGGAGTTGACATTCCAAATAAAAACATTCAATCCAGAGTGCACCTGCCCTAGATCCTTCAAACACAGCCAAGTGACTTCAAGTTATGTTGCAAAGAAGTTTATGCAGGAGTTTGACAAAAACCCCAATTGGAAAGTGGCTGCTGTTCAACATCATGTGAAGCAAGCACTTGAAATTGACATATCTGACAGTCAAGTGTATAGGGCAAAAAGGAAAGCTACTGACTTGCTTACTGGGGATGAACAATTGCAATATGGGAAGTTTAGGGATTATGCAGAGATGATAAGATTGACTGATAAAGGAAGTAGGGTTATTTTGCAAACTGAAATGGAAGATGAAAATGCACAGCCCAAATTTAAGAGAATATATATCAGGTATAATGCACAAAAACTTGGATTTTTGGGAGGTTATAGACCAATCATTGGTTTAGATGGGTGCCACCTGAAAGGGAGATTTGGGGGCAAATACTTTCTGCCATAACTAGAGATGCAAATGATAATATTTTCCCAGTTGCATTTGCTGTTGTTGAGCAAGAGAACAAAGATTCATGGGTATGGTTTCTACAGCAATTTTCAGATGACATTGGGAATCCAGAGCAACTTAATCTGGTCTTCATCACTGATAGGCAGAAGGTATGACCTACAATTGTACTAACATATTTAACCCACATATTTAAAGTTCAATAATACATGCTTCAGTTTAGTTCAACATGTTTAACCAACATATTTACTTGATTTGTTTTGTATATGAATTAGGGCCTTATACCTGCAATTTGAGATGTTGTTCCCAACTTGTGAGCATAGGTATTGTGTGAAGCATATCTATAATAATTTCAAAATAGATCATAAGGGCTTGGAGTTGAAGGATGCACTGTGGAGATGTGCTGGAGCCACAACAATTAGGGAGTTTGAGAGAAGAATGCAGAAAATGAAGGATTTGGATGTCAAGGCATGGGAGTATCTTGCTGACATCAACCCTGCACAATGGTCTAAGTCTCACTTTAGTAGTAGAGCTTTGTGTGACTGTTTAGCTAATAACTTGAGTGAGTCTTTTAATGCCATGATCTTAGAAGCTAGGGATAAGCCAATTTTAGCAATGTTGGAGTGGATCAGAGTTAGGCTCATGACCAAACAATACAAAAAGATGAAAGGTATAGAAAAATACACTGGAAAGGTTTGTCCTAATATTCAAGACAAATTAGAGAAGTTAAAACATGAATCCATACCTTTCAATGCTACTCCAGCTGGCAGCTTCATGTATGAGGTTGATAATGGTCATGAGAGACATGTGGTTGATTTGGCTAAGAAAGCATGCAGCTGTAGGATTTGGGATTTGACAGGACTTCCTTGCAAACATGGGATCTCTGCTATTGTTAAGAACCTGGAGAGAGTGGAGGACTATGTGCATCCTTGTTACTTGAAAGAGACATTTGCTGAAATTTACAAAGAGATAATACAGCCAATGCCTGGCCAATCTGAGTGGGTTGAGACTAACCTACCTGCTCCTGTTGCTCCTCATGTGTATAAACCACCTGGCAGACCACCAAAGCAAAGAAAAAGAGATTCTGAAGAGCCAAGGAACCCTTATAGAGTTTCTAGGCTGAACAAGACAATCAAGTGTGGGAAGTGCAAGAACGAAGGACATAATGCAAGAAGGTGCAAGGCAGGCATCACTGGTGAAACTCCATGGCAGAGAAGAGATAGACTTGCTAAATCACATGCTGTAAGTATTTCCATGCTTTGAAATATATTCATTTCCTCCTATGTGTATTTCATGTATATTTAACTTTTACAACCCTCTTTGTAGGCACAAAGCAGTAAATCTAAAAAAACAAGCAAATTGCATCTCAACCACCAAGTACTAGCTCCCAGCCTGCATATACAGCTTTTGGTCAAACTGCATCTCAACCTGCACCAAACAATAGATCTGAGGCAACAACTCAACCTCCAACAACTAGATCTAGAGCCAAGTGGTTCTCTTCATCCTCACAGCCGAGCTTCCATACCCCTAGAGAGACATGGGATTCTTTACCATCTCAGGCATCTCTGCTTTCTTCTATTTTGTTTATTATTTTCCTCTTGCTATTGTTGGACCATCTTACTAATTGCTGGATTTTGGTTATGCAGCCAAGTGCATCTTTGAGCACTAGTGGTGTACCAAGTCAAGGAAGTGGTGCTGCTGCTGCTAGGGGTTTAAAGGCAAAACGTGTGGTGTATCAAGGCCGACAAAGTTTCAACCAGTNAAATTTTGCCAGCATGAAAAATATATGAAGGTAATGTAATCTAACGGTAAATTTGTCAAAATTCACATTGAATTAAGAAATATAGAGTTGGGTTCAATTTACACTTGACGTAACTCTAAAAAATGTTACACCAACCAATAACTTATTGTAAAATTCATATTTTTAAAATCCAATCGTTGGATCACATTTTCTATATGTTCTTAACATGCATGCCAATGTTCATGCTAATCGGATATAATTTACCATTTGATCTTTAAGTGGGAAGGCGGAAAAAATAGTGGGAAATTTAAAGGTCTATTGCGGCGGTCTAACCCGCCGCAAAAAGGAGTACATATTGCGGCGGGTCAATGACCCGCCGCTATATCTAAGCTTAATGCCGCTAAAACAGGTTTATTGCGGCGGGTCATTGGCCCGCCGCTGTAGTACGCCGCAAAAAGGAGTACATATTGCGGCGGGTCAATTACCCGCCGCTATATCTAAGCTTAACGCCGCTAAAACAGGTCTATTGCGGCGGGTCATTGGCCCGCCGCTGTAGTACGCCGCAAAATACTAGAACTATAGCGGCGGGTATATAGAACGCCGCAATAGATCTCATCTACAGCGGCGGGCCAAAAAAGCGCCGCAATAGGCGACATATAGCGGCAGTTTTTGCACCCGCCGCAATAGGCCCGCCGCAATAGCTCATTTTTCTTGTAGTGTCTCTCCTTTTTTTTTCTTCAACTCACTTGATTCTTTTACTTGTTTGAGTGATCCAACACTACTCAGACAAGTAAGGAGTCAAGGCTTTAGCGGATTCTCAAAAAAAAAAAAAAAAAAAGAGAATCAAGGCTTTAGCCTTAAGTTTAAGGAACTGATGCTTAGCCATGCAATTATATTTTCATGCGGTTTCTATATTGAGGAAAGTATATTCCCGTTCCTTTTAATCTAATTTCTATATTGAAGAAGCGACGTTCCCATTGCTATTGCTTTATAACTAGTCGTTAAAGCACAGAAAAAATGTTACAAAGTTTCTTGGTTCTTTACTTTTCTGGCTAGGCTTGGATCAGGCTTAGTCGGATCAGTCTTAGTTTCTTGCTGTATATTCCTACCATTGTACGTTTTCTATATTATGAGTAAGCTATATTTCCATTTCTCAACTCTATAATGCATGAAAAGCTATAACAAAAAATATTTATATATCATACATATTTAATTAAAATATATATATATATATATATAAAGTCAAATTAGAGAGTCTGCATTTGTTAGCAGAAGAACAAGAACTCAGGCATGGTGTCTAACTACATGTACGACATGTACTAGAAGTCATGTGAATATCATTTATACCGTAACAATCTTTTGCATGTACGGAAAGCTGTGTGGGTACTAGGTTTACTTTAGACTGCTTTCACCTTTTTAGGATTTCTACTCTATGAATATATGTTGTATCTTATGTGTTAACTGTGTATTTATGGTTTATGTTTTTTGTATTCTTGAATATATTTATCCAAAAATCAAAGTGATTAAAACATCGATTATGTACCCAGTTAATATTTGAATCAATTTTTAATTGATTCAAAATTTCAGTTAAGCTGTACGTTTAGGGGTCTAAATCATAATTTCCATAGCTATTGGCTATGTACTGGTAAGCACTCACTGGAAAAAAGTTAAGGGCTTATTTGGTAACGTTGTTTTAGTAATATTTAAGTATTGTGAAAATACGTGTGGGTAAAAAAAATATTGTAAAAATACGTGTTATGTTATTTAGACAATGAAAGTTATTGTTTAAACAACACAACTAAATAGAACCTTAAGTATGCTTAAGTTATATAACCTCTTTTGCTAAATAGAGCTTTACTGCTCCAGAAGGACCACAAAGTGGTAAAGACATACATGACATAACATCTTCATTAGTGGTCGAATTTTTGAATGCCCAAAGAAAATAAAACTCTTCATATATATATATATATATTTCTCCCAAATTTTACACAATTAGAAAAAAATTAATAAAAAGTTAAAGGCTTTTTATTTTATTTTATAGATATAAATATAGAAAAAGAAAGCTGGTCAATCACTTAGAGCATCTCCAACGGGCTAGCCTTCTCTAAATTTTGGAGAGCAAAAGCCACTGTTCACACAAAATCACCCCTCCAACAGACTCGGCATCTCCATTTTTGTTTTTTTTATAGATTTGCTATAGTAGTAGCTCTCCAGGCATGGAGAGTACTGTAGCAATCACTGTAGCAACTCTAAACAATATTCTCCCTTAAAATAATACCCGGTTGAATAAAAAATAACTTTTTTCTCTTTCCTCCCTTTCTCTTTCTTCCTCACTCTCTTTCTCTCTTCTTTATATCAACGGCTACAAAACGCAGAATACAATCCAAACACGAAAACAATTTTTGTCATAAACTAAATGAAATCAGAAAAAAAAAAAAACAAAAAGAGAGAGACCTATTCATGAGCAAAAGAATTAATTCAATCTCAATAATCATAACCGATTAAAATTTTTAATTTTCACTCAATAATCACAACGGTAACAATAGAACTATTCTTGATCTTTTCTCTCAAACATCTCTAAACTCAGTCTCAATCAAAATATAAACTCAAATCACAATTTTAAAACCAATCAAATTAGAACAAAAAAAAAAAGAAAAAAAAAGAAGCAAAGTTGACCTATCTAAGCCTCGGTGGGGAGGAGGATATGCAGTGGTGGGAGAAGGACAAGCGAATGATCTTCATGTGTGAGAGAGAGCTCCAGCCGAAGTGCTGCTAGAGAAGAACAGAAAAAAAAAAAAAAAAAAAAAAAAAAAAACAAAATTGTTTTGAACATCATTAAAAAGATGAAGAGCACATATTTTTTCTAGAGAATTTCTATTACAATCATAATGAAAATGGTGATGATTTTTCTTAAATAATGATTTATTTTGGAATTTCTGATACTGACCATATAAATATGAATTTTTTATAAATGGAAACCATTATTTATGAAAAATCATCACCATATCAAGGTATCCATCCTAGGCCTATTGTATAGACTGTAGACCATTATTGTGTAGACTGTAGACTGCCCGAAACAACAATGATACGCTCACGTAAGCATAGAGATGTGATCTTTTCCTTTTTCTTCTAGCATGCGTTGGTAGAAGTTAGTAGTTATTGAGTCCGTTTGAATAGTAGTTATTGTTGCTGAAAGTTGATAAAAATTGATTGTTGCTGAAAATACTGTAGCAAAATCATTTTTAAATGTGTAAATAGTATCGTGGGACTTACTTTTAATATTTTTAATACATAAACAGTGTGTGAACAGTGTACGCACAGTATACGCACAGTAAATTTTGTTCCCCGGTCAACAAGTGCGGCCAGAAGAAAAAAATAAAAAAAAATAAAAAATAAAACGCAACTTCACTTTCAGCAAAAAAACCTGCTATCCAAACACAGTCATCGTAGCAGTACTGGTAAGAAATTTTTTGTATTTGCTTTTTTCCCAAGAAAATCAGTCAATCGAATCTGATCATCAGTTGTCAAGTAATGCCACCGGAGACATGTTGGTTTAGTTCCATAAAATACATTTAAAAAAAAAAAAAATTATTTGACTGTGTCTCTTCACTCTTTTGGATTGACAAACTGTCACATCAAATTTATTTAGAGCTTTTACATCATAATGTGTATTTTACACATTTATTTTACACTAAAAATTTATTTTTTCTATTTTACACATTCACTTTTACAAAACACTCCATCAGTTCATCTATTTTACAAGATATTTCAATAAATATTCATTATACTTCATTTTTTATTATTTCTCTTTAACTACATCTCTTTAAAACGTGCTCTCTCTCTCTTTACTCATTTTTCTGATTTCTTGCTCTCTCTCTACACCCATCTCTTTGGCCTTCCTCTTCCAAATCACAAAACTCATCTGTATCCGATCCACCACCAAATCTCAGCCGATCTCCGATCTACCACGCTGAAATCGATCTCCGAGCACCGCTTCGATCCACGTTCCAATCCAATCTCCCAGTTGATCTACGCCACCAAACGCCACAGCTCCGAATCATCACTCCGATCCAAGCTCCCACACGCTCCGATCCACAGCTCCCACGAGCTTCGATCCACAGCTCTGAACTATCGCTCCCCACGCTACGAACCAACGCTTTGTTTGTTCATTTGGGTTTGGGTATCTGTGTTTTTTTTTTTTTTTTTTTTTTTTTTTTTTAAGTAAGTGTATCTTTGTGTTGATTTGTCTATGTGGATGTGTTTGTGTGTGGATATGATTGTGTGCATCTTACTGAGTTTGTTGAGTCGGAGAAAAGAGAGAAAAAAATGAGCGAACGGAAATTAGTAAAGTAATCTTTACACGAGCTACAGTAACCATGTATATTTACACGGTTACTGTAACTCGTGTAAAAAAATACACATTTTTACACAATTTAAAAAGAATTGATGGAGAGCATTTTTGAGCAAAAATGTGTAAAAACTGTGTTTTACATGATTTTAGAGGGACTGATGTGAATGCTCTTAGTCCTTCCGTTTTACTTTGTTTTTCTTCTATTTTATTTTAAGATGTTTCAAAATATTATCTTTTTTTTAAATATTGTCCTGTTTTTTCTATTATATTCTTATTAATTTACTAATTTAAATTTTTGATAAATTTATTTAAAGATAGTTTTGAAAATTTATACATTTTTAAAAAGTAAATAAGACAATAAATAATGTTCTTTTAAAACGTTTAATAAATATTTTAAAGAAGACAAATAAAATGAGATGAAAAAAAGTATTATTAAAAGTCGTAAAACATCTTTTTTATGTTATTTTTATTTTTTTATTTATCAAATTTAGGTTGTGTTTTATCATATGATATCACACTGGTCAAGTGGTTAGCGACTTTGCGCAGGTGGCATTCTAAAAAACCAAAAAGAAAAAAAAGACTTGCATGGGTGAGAGGTCTGCAAATGTGGTGCAAGTGCAACACAGATCAGACGGTGAAAATAGGCAAATATTACGTTTTGGTAAAGAACCGGACCCAAAAGCCTAAAAATCTGCAACTTCTTTTTACACTTCTCCCACTGGATTAACTTCTT
Organism: Quercus suber; assembly: GCF_002906115.3. Taxonomy (NCBI): domain Eukaryota; kingdom Viridiplantae; phylum Streptophyta; class Magnoliopsida; order Fagales; family Fagaceae; genus Quercus; species Quercus suber. The sequence goes on along the minus strand of NW_027069495.1, from coordinate 934,324 downwards.
TGTTTAAATTTCATGTTAATGTTAATATTAGCATTTTTAGTTTAGCTGTTTAGGGTTTTTTTTTCCTTTATAAAAAATTAATATTTTATTTTTATTTTGGGAAATTTAAATAATGTGTTTTTTTTTTTTAATTTTTATTTATGAAAAGAAGAAGAAGAACTGGGTTCAGATATTCACGTTGCGTGGAAAGAAAAAAAAAAAAAAAGTAATCAGCTAGTACACTGTCATTCTTTAATGGTGGATAGCTTTCATTGGGTCAAAATCAGGCTTTTTTCGTCACTCTCTCTGATTGTATGTTTTTTTTGGGTTCAAAATTGAATTTGGTCTGGCATTCACATGTTAGATACTGGTGGGGTAATAAAGGATTGGGCATGGGTTTTGAGTTTTGCTTTGAAGTTTGAGAACTGAGAGGATTGGGCATGAATGTGTATATACATGAATGAGTCTACAGTATTACTTTCTCTTCTACTACTATTGCTTTGCTGCTATGCTGGCTTAGGCTTGAGGCTCTCAAATATCACATGTGTTTGTTGTCTCGTTTCAAAAGAAAATTAATGGTAGCAGGTGGCTTAAAAAGAAAAAAAAAAAAAAGGAAAAAAAAAAGGAAAAGAAAAGAAGACTGTATAGGAGAAGATGGGTTCAGGAAATTCTACAGCAGTGCCAGCCTTAAACCTTGTTAGGAAGTCAGTAAGATACAAAAAGTAGGAAAAAAAGAAAAATAAGGGCACGTTTGGTAATATTATTTATATTTTTTAAAAATACGTGTAAATGAAAAAATGTGAAAGTACATGTAATGTTGTTTAAAAACTGAAAACATATGTTTAAATACATATACTAAATGGGCCTAAGGTATTCAACTATGTGAAGCTCGAGTACTATAAAGAAGTACTCGATTTTCATAATATTGAGTATCATATTACTTATTTAATTACACAAATTACTGGTGACTCACTTAGGAACTCGAGTTTATGGAGTACTATTTAAAACTCAATTTTGTGAAACTCAAATTACTAAAAAAGTTGTAAATTGTTAAATATTTTTAAAACAATACTAGTTTGTTACAAATTTTGACAAAACGTGATATTTGGCTATTTTCACCCAGACCAGACCAACCGTGCAAATGCATTTCTAGAGATATTAATAGTTTTTATTTTAAAGCATATTTTTTTGTTCCTACATTTTGAGGCATATTTGATAGAAAGAATTTTTATTTTTGTTTTCAAACAATATAAAAACAATTTTTAAATAATATATTTTTAAAAAAATAGTTCACTTTTCAAATAATATTTTTTACATTATAAGTGTTTGACTCAATATTTTTATATTTGAAATTTATTATAAAAGAATTACAAAATTAATGTGTAAAATATATAGATTACTTTTTTTTTTTTGGGTGAGAAATGGTAAGGGAATAATAGAGTTCATGTACCTCATTGTTATGATGGTTTATACTTTAGGGAGAATTCTATAAATTAAGTTTCAAATAATTTAGTGAATTAGAGCTTTTATAAAGAAGCGCCTCTCTTTTAGTCATTTAGCAGCAATTCTAATGGTTAATCTTTTAGAGATCCTTAATTTGCTTACCAGTTAACACACCCAAATTTGCATTGCGGATGCTTATAGTAATTTGACAAATCTTTTCCTCCCAAAAGTAGGCCTAGATAAAATAGAAAGGCCTTTTTACATTACATATTAGTAAGACCACTGCCAAGAGTCTAATTTAGTGGCATTTATGCTCTCCTTTATGAGGAGAACCAAGGCTCAAATCCCCTCTCTCATTATTGTAAATATCAAACAATAGACACACACTATTGAGATCACCTACATGACAAGTAGAAGATAAGCCCCCACTTTGTTACCATGTTAAAATTCTTTAACTTAAAAACAGTTTTGTGACAAAACGAAAGGAGGAATAAAAGAAAAATAAGAAGAAAAAAAGAAGGGAAGGGAGAGTTTTTTTTTTTGGGGGGGGGGGGGGGGGG
>NW_027069495.1:911543-930673 GCF_002906115.3 Quercus suber | reverse complement strand
AGAAAAGAAAAAAGAAAAAAAAAAAAAAAAAAAAAAAAAAGTGCTTCTAGAGCTCTAGCCGAAGTGCTAGAGAAGATAGAGATAAGGGAAAGGTGTGGAGGAGAAGAAAAGAGGAAAAAAGAAAAGAAAAGAAACATGTGGAGGAAAAAAAGAGATAAGGGAAAATAAAATAAAGTATTGTAAATGTTTTTTTTTTTTGAAGTAAGTATTGTAAAATGTTAATAATGTAGCATTTCTCATTAAAATTAGATGTATGATAGAAGATTGAAAAAGAAATATTAAAGAAAGAATGAAGAAATAATATTTAAATGTGATAGAGAAAATGATAGAGAGTTTGTTGGAAAGTGCATTTGAAAAAGTAGATAAGCAAAAGGTAAAATGAACAGTTCACTCTTCAAACAGTACAAAAATTTAGAGAACCTGCTAGAGATGCTCTTAGTGGTGGAGCGAGAAAGTTTTCACAGACCAAGTAAAATATATACAAAAATTTTAAATTAAAGATAATATTTAATTTATACATGAAACACACAAACATAAAAGATACAAACATATATATAACTTATGCAATTTGTCACACACAAACATGATTTGAAATATATATTAGAAATATTTTTATCAACTTATAGACTTTATATCTGTCTAAGATTTTTTTTTTATTTTTTTATTTTTTTATCTTGTCAATTAGAGAGTACATTGTTAAAGTATTCTTATAGATTAAAAGTTATGAAACATATAAAACTTAATCAATTTGAAATAATTTAAATAATAAATGTCACTTTATGTGCCTATACATATGCTATCAATAAGATATAAACTATAGAAGCCCTTCTTTTTTTTCTTTTTCTTTTTTCATTTTTCATAAATAACAAGTGCAGTAAGGATCTCTAACTTCTAACCACAAAATCTAGAATTACCATTTATTCTAAAAAAAAAGAATCAAATTATAGTGTCCATATCTCTAATTCTTCAAATATAAATATTGAAAAATATATATATTTTTTTTGAAAAAAAAGAAATTTTTAATTAAATAGATTTAATTATTGTAGGGACCTGGTTTGAGCACTTCTACTGTTGAGAGAGTGGACTCAAGCCCAGTTAGCCCATTACAATGAATTTGTAGAGAGTGGGTTCAAGAACTAGACTCTAGTGAGGGATGCAACGTCCAGACATGATTACATGTGGATTGAATGACATGAACGTGGATTAAAATATGCAAATGGTGCTCCTCGGCCCTTCTCTCAGGTGCTTGGGGTTCTTATTACTTCCTTCCTGATTGGTTATAATAGTTTCTAGGAGAATATAGGTTGCTATCCTCCTTTTTTGTCCCCCTTTTTAGAGGGATTCCTCACATTATATATCCCCCCCTCAACTGATCCTAGCCCTACATTTGTTGATCAACGAGGCTGCTATTTGAGTGTTTGTCCCATCAGCCACCTCCCATCCTTCCTGTGGGTTGCGGCAACCAAGGCAGCGCTGTTTAGGGGTCATCTCCTCATTAATGCGGCCAGAACATTAGTTGGGGGCATTTAATGTGGAGGTGACAGTTCGTCCTAGACTTGCTCCTCCACCATGCTTCCATGGCTGACACGTTGCACTTGCCCTTTCTCTTTGGATGCTTAGGAGGGCCGTTCCTGATGGCTGATTACTTCTTCTCCCAACAGTCTCGGCTAGCCGAGGACGACATCGTCCTTGGCGACATTTCCTGGCAACTTGTGCTACATGTGTTCTTCTCGGACATTCCCTGATCCTCGGCATGGGCCTTGGGCCAAATATGAGATGGGCCAGGGTTGTCAGATTATCAGGCCCCACAATAGCCCCTCGAAATTATCCTGTTCGGCTCCTCGGACGGGGAGGAGGATTTTGATGTCCCTAGGCCTTGTTACTACCTGTCACGTCTTATCTTCCATCAGCGCCAAAGTCCCTTCACCTGCCCAAGGCACGTTCTTGGCGCCTCAGTACGCGGAGTGTGCCCTTATTAAATTCTGCCAACTCTATGCTCCCCACGTTCAATGGTGTGATGCTAATCCAACGGTTGGGCTTTTCCCAGCTATATGGGCGGGAAAACTTGCACAGTTTACTTTTAGTTGGGGATATAAATACCCACTCAAACCAATTGGCCTTTCCACCTTGGCACTCAAGAGCTCTCATGCGCGTTCACTAAATTCGGTAAATCTCTAACTACACTCACGTCTTTTCCAGCACAAAAAAGCCTGTCCGAGGAGCTTTTTTTTTTATTTCTGTAAGTCTTCTTCTCTCTGGCTCAAACTCCTTCGCTGACCCCTTTCTCTCCCTAGCCCCCTCCTGAGCCTTTTAGTCGCTATTAGGGATGGGTAGATTTAAGAAATTAGTTGAGTATGAAGAGGCGATGGAGAAATTCATCGCTGATTATAGGATATCCAGTAACGTGGGCTTGAGGTACTGCGCGGAAGGGAATTGCACGCCCGAAGGAAGGAGGGGGAGGTCGTCATTCCATGATCGCCTTCCTTGAAGGCGGTAATGACGATCCCATGGGGCTGGTAATGAGGGGCTACCTTAGGTACTTTAGACTGGCCCCTACTCAATGTGCCACCAATGTGTTCAGAATCCTGGGCTGTGTGGATATTTTTTTTTTTTTTTTTTTTTTTTTTTTTAAGTAAGTGTATCTTTGTGTTGATTTGTCTATGTGGATGTGTTTGTGTGTGGATATGATTGTGTGCATCTTACTGAGTTTGTTGAGTCGGAGAAAAGAGAGAAAAAAATGAGCGAACGGAAATTAGTAAAGTAATCTTTACACGAGCTACAGTAACCATGTATATTTACACGGTTACTGTAACTCGTGTAAAAAAATACACATTTTTACACAATTTAAAAAGAATTGATGGAGAGCATTTTTGAGCAAAAATGTGTAAAAACTGTGTTTTACATGATTTTAGAGGGACTGATGTGAATGCTCTTAGTCCTTCCGTTTTACTTTGTTTTTCTTCTATTTTATTTTAAGATGTTTCAAAATATTATCTTTTTTTTAAATATTGTCCTGTTTTTTCTATTATATTCTTATTAATTTACTAATTTAAATTTTTGATAAATTTATTTAAAGATAGTTTTGAAAATTTATACATTTTTAAAAAGTAAATAAGACAATAAATAATGTTCTTTTAAAACGTTTAATAAATATTTTAAAGAAGACAAATAAAATGAGATGAAAAAAAGTATTATTAAAAGTCGTAAAACATCTTTTTTTATGTTATTTTTATTTTTTTATTTATCAAATTTAGGTTGTGTTTTATCATATGATATCACACTGGTCAAGTGGTTAGCGACTTTGCGCAGGTGGCATTCTAAAAAACCAAAAAGAAAAAAAAGACTTGCATGGGTGAGAGGTCTGCAAATGTGGTGCAAGTGCAACACAGATCAGACGGTGAAAATAGGCAAATATTACGTTTTGGTAAAGAACCGGACCCAAAAGCCTAAAAATCTGCAACTTCTTTTTACACTTCTCCCACTGGATTAACTTCTTTGTTTAAATTTCATGTTAATGTTAATATTAGCATTTTTAGTTTAGCTGTTTAGGGTTTTTTTTTCCTTTATAAAAAATTAATATTTTATTTTTATTTTGGGAAATTTAAATAATGTGTTTTTTTTTTTTAATTTTTATTTATGAAAAGAAGAAGAAGAACTGGGTTCAGATATTCACGTTGCGTGGAAAGAAAAAAAAAAAAAAAGTAATCAGCTAGTACACTGTCATTCTTTAATGGTGGATAGCTTTCATTGGGTCAAAATCAGGCTTTTTTCGTCACTCTCTCTGATTGTATGTTTTTTTTGGGTTCAAAATTGAATTTGGTCTGGCATTCACATGTTAGATACTGGTGGGGTAATAAAGGATTGGGCATGGGTTTTGAGTTTTGCTTTGAAGTTTGAGAACTGAGAGGATTGGGCATGAATGTGTATATACATGAATGAGTCTACAGTATTACTTTCTCTTCTACTACTATTGCTTTGCTGCTATGCTGGCTTAGGCTTGAGGCTCTCAAATATCACATGTGTTTGTTGTCTCGTTTCAAAAGAAAATTAATGGTAGCAGGTGGCTTAAAAAGAAAAAAAAAAAAAAGGAAAAAAAAAAGGAAAAGAAAAGAAGACTGTATAGGAGAAGATGGGTTCAGGAAATTCTACAGCAGTGCCAGCCTTAAACCTTGTTAGGAAGTCAGTAAGATACAAAAAGTAGGAAAAAAAGAAAAATAAGGGCACGTTTGGTAATATTATTTATATTTTTTAAAAATACGTGTAAATGAAAAAATGTGAAAGTACATGTAATGTTGTTTAAAAACTGAAAACATATGTTTAAATACATATACTAAATGGGCCTAAGGTATTCAACTATGTGAAGCTCGAGTACTATAAAGAAGTACTCGATTTTCATAATATTGAGTATCATATTACTTATTTAATTACACAAATTACTGGTGACTCACTTAGGAACTCGAGTTTATGGAGTACTATTTAAAACTCAATTTTGTGAAACTCAAATTACTAAAAAAGTTGTAAATTGTTAAATATTTTTAAAACAATACTAGTTTGTTACAAATTTTGACAAAACGTGATATTTGGCTATTTTCACCCAGACCAGACCAACCGTGCAAATGCATTTCTAGAGATATTAATAGTTTTTATTTTAAAGCATATTTTTTTGTTCCTACATTTTGAGGCATATTTGATAGAAAGAATTTTTATTTTTGTTTTCAAACAATATAAAAACAATTTTTAAATAATATATTTTTAAAAAAATAGTTCACTTTTCAAATAATATTTTTTACATTATAAGTGTTTGACTCAATATTTTTATATTTGAAATTTATTATAAAAGAATTACAAAATTAATGTGTAAAATATATAGATTACTTTTTTTTTTTTGGGTGAGAAATGGTAAGGGAATAATAGAGTTCATGTACCTCATTGTTATGATGGTTTATACTTTAGGGAGAATTCTATAAATTAAGTTTCAAATAATTTAGTGAATTAGAGCTTTTATAAAGAAGCGCCTCTCTTTTAGTCATTTAGCAGCAATTCTAATGGTTAATCTTTTAGAGATCCTTAATTTGCTTACCAGTTAACACACCCAAATTTGCATTGCGGATGCTTATAGTAATTTGACAAATCTTTTCCTCCCAAAAGTAGGCCTAGATAAAATAGAAAGGCCTTTTTACATTACATATTAGTAAGACCACTGCCAAGAGTCTAATTTAGTGGCATTTATGCTCTCCTTTATGAGGAGAACCAAGGCTCAAATCCCCTCTCTCATTATTGTAAATATCAAACAATAGACACACACTATTGAGATCACCTACATGACAAGTAGAAGATAAGCCCCCACTTTGTTACCATGTTAAAATTCTTTAACTTAAAAACAGTTTTGTGACAAAACGAAAGGAGGAATAAAAGAAAAATAAGAAGAAAAAAAGAAGGGAAGGGTCTCAAAAAAAAAAACCCCCCCCCCTGGGTGGGGTGGAATAATAGGCCACAAACTGATCACTATCCTACAAAAGCCATGTTTTCCTCTGGAATGTAATTTGATCCAGTGCAATTCACACCACGAGCACCATCACACTGCAAAACCCTAGGCTTCCCTTTTCCTGTATTCAATAGTAAAAAAGCAATTTTAATAATATCAACACTAATAATAACCAAGATTTCTCTGAACGTACCCAGCCACACCTTTCTTCCAATAACAAGACCTCCTCCAGCAAATGGATGAAAGCAAGCAACATTGACCAGACCTCATCCTCTACACTTGGAAGCACTCCCACAAGTTCCATATCTGAAACTCTGTAACCTGAATGACAAACAAAATGTAGAGAAATGAGTCTAACAGAGAAATTTTCCAGCATAGTAAAGTAGCAGTTAAAAAGAAAATTCATGAAAGGAAACTATTGTAACAAATAAAGCCAATAAAATGCTGTTACCTCCAGAATAGTGTAAATATCTAATGTTTCCCCATCATTGACAATACTTTTAAGAAGAGAACCATGACGTCGACCATGGGGAAGTAATATGTGCTCAGATGTAGGTGAGAACTGCAAATACAACAAATGCACATGTTCAGCTCACAATAATATGAAGTTTTTTGGTTGTACCAAACCTCTGGGATCTTAGGCAACAATGCAAACTAAACACTGAAGTATCAACACTTCAATCAATTAAAAATAAACCAAATGAACATTCACAAAGTACATCAAATTTTAGAACTAGATTTAGAAGGCAAAGAAAGGACCACCCGCAGGGCTGGGGGGTTGCGGTTGGGTTTGCTTTTACACACAATATGCAACATCCCACACAAATTTTGAGCATCCTCAATTAAATCCCTTTATAAAATTCATTAAGCAGGCTTGTAAAATTCTATAAAACAATCACTTCATATGGCAATTGCATTACTCATACTAATTAAGAGTGGTCAAAATTAAGATAAAGAAGCAACGGGAAAAGGCAGTATATACAAAAAAAGACCTATATCCACTAACATTCAGAATTTGTAACAAAAACATTTTGAACTTATTACAAACTTTATGTCATTCCAGAAACAAAAGGGCCAAAGACTTCCCTATTATACTATATAGGTCACAGTTGTAATGAGCAATGTCTTTAACCCAGAACTGGACAGTTGGACTGCTTAGACCGTTGACCATTCTCTCATTGACCAGTCTTGATTTAGTTCTGGCCAAACTACATTAAACAATTTGAATCACCAGTCAAACTGACGGATTACAATTAAACTGCAGAGACGTCTTGCCTCCTGCAGTTCCTTTTGAAGCAAGGTTAACACAAAAATGTCAATGAACATGGTGTAAAAACTTAAACTAGTATAATATATGTGAACAACTCATGCATACACTGAACTGGGTCACTGGTGAAATCACTGGCACATCATTGAGGTCTCTAAATTTCCTTTTTTCCTATTATGCATACACTTTCTAATAAAAAGTAAACTTTTAAGTAAAAACTAATGCATTTGTTGAATAATGGACCAATTGCAATTGCCTAAATTGTTGGATTGGTGACATGCAACCCAGTTGTTTGTTTTATGGATCAATGAAGAATTGTGGTTTAAAAAGACTGAAATATGAGAACTTGACACAAATTTCCAGCCAATAGGACAATGAATTCAGATGCACATTCCATTTATCCACGAAAAACAACTGACCTGGATAGAAGCCAAACCCTGAGCAGCTCTTATGGCTCGTGATACAAGCACTAAACCAAAGTTGCAAAAGTAAAATAGACAAGTTCATAAGGTGACACACCAACGTAAAAATTTAACAGGAAAAACAATAACAGAAGGGAAATGTTGAATGCATGACAAGAGTTGATGATGGGAATGAAGCTTTATGCTGCCTTCTCAAGAGAATAAGTGCGAAGCTCGTATATGACTTGGTAAGCTGAGACCGGATGTTGTGTTGGGGATGTTCCAGCTCCAGGATCTTGATGGATTAGAGTCTGATATCCTGGATCAGCCTCCATATGAGGAAGAGTGCATGCAACACAGGCCGCTAAAAATCTCCCACAAGGCAAAAAATGGGCACTCATTTCACTTCAAATAAAATTGCAGCCCAAAAAAAATGTTAAATGCAACACCCTGTTTAAAATTCAGCCAAGCTGAGCTTCATGTCTTGATTAAAAAAAAAAGTAAAATGACATCACTCCTAATAAAGAATATTGCAGGTCCATACAAATGGTGGCCTTTGTCCAAAAGAAAATGCAATAGATATTTGAAAATTGAAAGCCATGCTACAGCACCCTTTTTTTTTGGTTTGTTAAGTTACACACTCAATGGAACTTGAACCTATGACCTCACCCATGCCACGGCACTAATACACATTACAATACTAAAGCACCATAACAGTTGTATCTGAATATTAAAATTTCCTGCTTACCTACACAGGACAGCATGGGGTATGGTAAGCAACATCTTTCAGCATTAAGTGGGGCAAAGGGATTTTCAACATCATGTGGCCATACCCTTAGCTTCACAGTGAAAGGTAACTCTGCAGTAGCTACAGCAGCCAGTAAGGTGGTGATTTTCAACTGGATTCTACTGATAATGGGTTGAGCATCAACCCAATCACTTGGGGCATTAACCAGAGCAGCACCCTCCACAGAATCAGATACAGAGAAGTGGGAGTTTGAAAAGCGATATTGCAAGCTAGATCTTCCAGAAATGCCAGGCAGGCTGATGCCGCCTAGCATTGTGATGTTTTGAGTAGACAGATGAGATGCCAAGATGGAAAAATTTATATATTGAGCTGATGGCTCACGACTACTGCCATCATCATTAAGAGGCAGCACTGAAGGACCACCAGCATGGCTTTGACCCACTAACCATCCTTGCAAAAAAGGTAGCTCCCAACCACTTGGATCTCTCTCAGGTAAGAACTGACGGTGTCCAATCTCAGCAAGATCCAGGCTGTTTGGAATATACACAGGTACTCCATGAATCACGGTATTGACACCACCAGTAGTATCTAAGTTAGTAGAGCTTCCCCACTGGCTTCTCCCAACAGGCGGCAGTTAACCAGTTTCCATTGCATCCACTGTGGGGTCATAAACAGCATTTCCCGTTCCACTAGGTAAATGGTCATAAACAGCATTTCCCGTTCCACTAGGTAAATGATTATTAGCAGCACTGTGTGAGCCAGTAGGAATAGTACAAAATGTTTCCATCGGAGAAACAATACTATTATAATGTCACTGCACTTCATTTGCATCCACTTGAAACCGCATTGAAGCAGAAGGCTTGACTTGCATGCTAGTCAAACCATCTATGGCAAATGAAGGCACAAAGAAGAAAGGTAAGGATATGAGAGGTAGTTCAGCAGTCATTAACACATTCACAGGAATGAGCATTTGCCATAAAAACAGCTGGAGGAGGATATCACAAGTAAACCCAAAGATGTTGAATGTTTTTTGGATAATTGACATCTCAGCAGTTAATAGAAATGGAGCAGCATGAGGGTGAAAATGCACTTCTCAAAGCGAATGCCTTGTCTTTAATATAAAGTTTGGTTGTGAAGCTTCTCCTCTCTTTTTGTACTGCCATATGTATAACTGAACAGGATTTGATTTGTCAGCGATAAGCCGATAATAGATCTACAAAGTCATTACTTATGAACTTAAATAAATAAAAAAAAAAAAAAATTAGGATCAAAAGAAAAACCTTTAAGCATGATAGAACTACAGAAAAGTTGTACGACAAAAATCAATACCTTGTGTCCTGATACAACGGCAGGGATATCCCCTTTAGCATGGAAAGCAATGGATGCAATACAGCGATCTGTTACAAGAAAAGTAGCAATAAGATCCACATGAGTAGTAATATAAGCTTAAAGAATATTACTAACCGAAAACTGCAGCCATGAACAAGAATCAGTAAAATTTATAAAAATCCCGTGATCCTATACACTCTGATGCGTTTGCATCCCATAATTGAACTTCATAATCCAAGCTCCCACTTGCAATTATTTCTGGATGCAAAGGATGGAACCTAACCTGTAAAAGCTCCATTAGTACTTTGATACAGAGACTGAACTTTAGAGATTGTTTTTTTTTTTTTTTTATAGGAAATACTGAGATTGTATTCATGGGTTAAACAATAGAAGTTATATCAATATCCTGAGCACAAGCCTGCACAATATGGCTCGGGCAGGACTTTAACCAAGCAACGAAACTAACTAAAGACTTAGAATACTGAGCTAACATGTGGGCAGGGACATTTCCCTGCCTTTTAGTGTGAGTGAAACAACATGACCGAAACAAGCATGCTTGCTGGTGGATGCCATCCACGATGAATTGGGTCGAAGAGCTCGGCGACGTTATCCTATGTACTGCATTGACGACTTCCAGCGCATCACTCTCAAACACCGCATCACGGATGCCTACATCAAGAGCAAAACGCATGCCAATCTCTAAGGCTTTTGTTTCTGTCTCCAGCGCACCAAGGGGGCCCACCATGGGGCTGCTTAAAGCAGCGATCACAGCCCCACTGCTATCACGGATCAATACGCCCAGCCCCACTTTCCTCTGGTTTGCAAACACGGCCCCATCTGTGTTCACCTTATATTGCCCCTGTGGTGGTGGCGTCCACCGTATTTGTTCGGGGGGCGCAGCGGCTGGGTTCCTCAGCTCCTCATTGGCCAACTGGTATTCATTCATTAAGCGGAGGGAATTCTTCAGGGTGACCCGCCCAGGTTTGCTTCTCCCACTGGTTCGAATAACATTTCTTTCTTTCCAAATACCCCAGCACACAGAGATGAACCGTTCAGTCAGCCCAGGTTGCACATCCTCAAACCTTTGAAGGTTATCCAAAACATCCAAAAAACTCCAAGAGGGCCCGATATCAAAAGGGAGAGAGAACTTGCTTGAGTTCCACACATTCTTGGTGTGAGCACAGAACCAGAGGATGTGGAGGACGTTTTTCGTCGAGTTTCGACATAATGCACAGCCATCATCCACCTCGATATGCCTCTGCCGTAAAGCTTCTTTGGATGCCAGAATGTCCCTAGCTGCCTTCCAAGCAAAATGCTTGACTTTTTGGGGTAGGTTCAATCTCCATAGACCCCTCCACGCTTTTTTCCTTGCCGAGGGGTCCGAGCAGTCCACTTTGCCGCCACCCCTGTTTTCCTCGTAGGCGAGCCTATATGCGCTATTAACCGTAAATTTTCCACTTGGAGTTTCCGCCCATATCCTCCTGTCTTTGGGCCGATGCAAGCTTAAAGGGATGCTTAGAATAGCATCAGCATCCTCCACTGTGAAGCAGCTATGGATTAGCTCTGTTTTCCACTCTATGGATGCTCTGTTTATGAGATCACAGACCAGAGTAATGTTCGGGCAAGCATCCTCCCTTGTAACAATACTGTATGAGGACGGCTTAGGGATCCATTTGTCGCACCAAACTCTCACCCCCTCCCCCGAGCCTATTTGCCACCTCGTGCCCCTTCTCACCACCCCTTGAGCTGCCATTATGCTTCGCCAGGCGTAAGAAGGGTGACGACCTAAATCTGCCCTTGCGAATGAGCAGTGGGGAAAGTATTTCGCCTTGAAAACACGGGCAAACAAAGAAGTGGAATTAGTCTGCAACCTCCACCCTTGCTTCGCCAAAAGCGCTAGATTGAAAAACCTCAAATCTCTAAAACCCATGCCTCCCATTTCCTTCGGCATGCACAACTTGTCCCAACTTAGCCAGGCTAGTTTTTTCTCATCTTTAACCTGACCCCACCAAAACTGTCGAATTAAGCTAGTAAGTTCATCACATAATTTCTTAGGCAGGAGAAAACAAGACATGGAGAAAGACGGAACAGCTTGAGCCACCGCTTTAATTAGTATTTCTTTCCCAGCAGTCGTCAAGAGTTTTTCCTTCCACCCCGACACTTTTTTTGCAACCCTCTGTTTTAAGTTCGCAAACGTATTATTTTTTTGACCGACCCACCAAGGATGGAAGCCCGAGATAGGACTCATGAGGCCGAATCTCACTTGCACTAAACATTGCCTTGATAGACTCTTTTAGCCCATCCGTTGAATTAGGACTGAAGAAAAGGGAGGTTTTCGACCGATTTAACTGTTGCCCGGATGATTGTTCATAAACCAGAAGCACCCTTTGTATTTTAGTGCAATCCTCCAACGTGGCCCTCCTAAAGATAAGGCTATCATCGGTGAAGAAGAGGTGAGACACCCTAGGGCCCCTGCCCGAAGCAATCACTCCTCTTAATCTCTGCCATTGGATGGAGCTGTGGAGTAAGGCAGACAGACCCTCCGCACAAATAAGAAACAGATATGGGGAGAGTGGGTCGCCTTGTTGAAGGCCACAAGTCGGATGTATTTCCCCACATAGCTTGCCATTAATTCTCACTGCATAAGAGGCCGACGATATGCATCTCATGACAATTTGCACCCATTATTCATGGAAACCAAGTTTTAACATTATCTGCTTTAAGCACTTCCACTCCACCCAGTCGTAAGCTTTGCTCATGTCAAGTTTCAATGCCATTTCCCCACATTTGGCTTTTCGTAGCTTGCTAATATGATTCATCACTTCATGTGCCACCAAAACATTATCTGTGATTAACCTCTCTGCCACAAAAGCACTTTGGTTTTCACACACCACTTCCTGCAACACAACCTTCAATCTGTTTGCCACCACTTTAGACGCCAGTTTGTAAGCCACATTACACAGGCTTATTGTCGGTAATCCGTGACCCTTTCCGAATTTTTCCTTTTTGGAATAAGCACAATGTGTCTCATGAAACTTGGGTGGTGCAATGCTGTGATTAAGATAATCCAGAGTTGTACATATAACAGTAGTTCTAATAGTAGGCCAAAAGTATTGATAAAATAAAGGAGGCATACCGTCAGGACCCGGAGCCGTCGTTGGATGCATCTGCTTCAAAGCTTTCTCAACTTCCATTGCCAGGAACTCCCTGTTCAGTAATGCATTCATCCTGTTCAAAACTTTTGGCTGGATGGCATCGATAAGCTCCCCCCCAACCCGAGGGTCGGAGGAGGTAAAGAGGCCATCAAAGTACTGTACGAACTCACGACCAATCTGCTCCTCATCTTCTAACCACACGTTGTTGGAGTCTAGCACCTTAGTTATAGTGTTCTGCTGCAGGCGGTTGGATGCTTTGGTGTGAAAAAAAATTTGTATTCTTGTCCCTTGCTTTCAACCAACTATTCTTTGACCTCTGAAGCCACATATCTTCCTCAATAGCTAATGCATCGTTTAACTCTAGTCTAGTCTCATGAAGATCATCCAACACCGCACCCCCCATGTTCAAATTCTCCAATATTTGGGGCTTCCGTTGCAAAGCAGAAACCTTCCTGCCCACATGGCCAAACACATTTTTGTTCCACAATGACAATGTGGATTGGCATTCTTCTAAGCAGCAAGCCAGAGGCCATTGAGAGCCCCTATTTTCACCTCTAGCCCAAGCATCCTGAACCACCTTACTACACGCCTCACCTCTGAGCCATATGGCTTCGAATCGAAATAGTTTTGACCTCACGAACTTCTGCCAAGAGGAGGTGGGATCCTTAAGGAGCAGTATACTATGATTAGAAGTAGAGGAAGCAATATGGAAAAGTTTGGTGCGTGGGAACATCCCCACCCAATTAGTTGAGACCAAAGCACGGTCTAACCGTTCTTGAATCCACCCATGATTGCCCAACCTTCGCCGCCATGTGAATGCCGAGCCCTTGCACCCCAAATCTCTGAGATTACACCTATTAATCATTTTCCGGAATTGTTTCATCTGTCCCTCTGGTCTAACATTGCCGCCATCCTTTTCACTTGCAAACATGAGTTTATTATAATCTCCCATACACACCCAAGGAAGGTCACTGCGAGAACTGAGACATGATAGCAAAGCCCACGATTCACTACGTCTACCAGTTCCTTTTGACATTCTCTACAGTACCCGGTATAACTTTCAACGGAAAGCGCGCTTTACGCTTGCCACTTTTCTCAGTTTGCTTTATGTCCATCTTGGTACCCATCCCCAACCCATTGCTTTTCTCCATTTCTATCCCTCTACGTGCATTATTCTCTTTTCTTTGCATGGCTGGCCCCACTCGGCCTTTCTTTAAGATTGCTTGGTTGTGTTTTTTCAATTTGGGCTTAATTGAGTTGGTTGGTGAAGTTAGGCCCATATTGAAAAGAAAGAGTGATGGAGGACTTACCTGGGCTTGAGTTGCTGGACTGTTAAGCCCATGTGGCCCAAATAAAGTCATCGTGTTGTTATTAAACTCTCCCTGGGACCCATTGTGGTTAGCAGAGCCATCCTCCTCCCACTGCGCAGGAGAGGGTTGAACCTTTGTTTGTAACGTCTTTGTCATACCCGTGTTCTGCTCTGCATGATGGAGATTTGTTGTGTCAGCCGTATCCCCACAAAGCGCTGCGTCAATCTCCTTTAGCTGCTTCTCAAACTAACAGCCTCGCTGCGTATGAGGGATTCTTAGGATTTCCACCTCGGAACCCGCGACTACTAGTCCTACGTCATCCCGACCTTTTTCCTTGACTTTTTCCTCCGTCGTTTGGAGATGGATTTCCCCCATCACACTTCGCGGGGACTGGTCCGATACTGTGGCAGCCTGAGTAGAGGAAACGGTGTTTCGTTGTACCTCCCTGTCACTGTCACAAGATGGAGCCAAGACCAGATGCGGTTTCTGTAGTCTTTCTTGTGTTGCCCTCAGCCATGTACTGTACGACTTATCCTCTGCATTCATCCGTTCGGTACGTCGAAGTCCCACCAGGCAGTCGTTTTTGTCGTGGGTCACCATGTTGCAGAGGTAGCAAAATATTGGCATTCGCTCATATTTGAAGTCAACCCAAAACTGACTAGAACCCCCCAGTCGAACCTTCCGTCCTCTGCACAGTGGGGTTGAAATATCTATCGTAACCCTTATTCGCATGTAGTTTCCAAGGCAGAAGCCCTTCTCATCCACATCAACACTTTCCACAGATCCAATGGTGGCCCCTATGCTATACCCCACCTCCTTGGTTTGGTACATGGTTGGGATGCTGTGGAGTTGTATCCAAAGAGTCATCCTGTCAAAATTGATCTTTCCCACTGCCTCCCCTGTTTTCAACTTGTGCAAGACAAGTATCAAAAGACCATTGACCAAGCAGTAGGATTTTAGCAACGTCATCCTCATTCTGGAAAAGAAAGAGCACCTTGTTGTCTCCTAAGTTACTCACCTCAAAGTTTTGAGTCGTTTTCCAAATAGACCTCAGGACCCGCGCCACCGATTCCAGGTTGACTCGTCGTTTTGTAAAGAACTTCCCGACCAACACTTTATTATTTTCTGTCATTGGGGCACTAATAACAATCTCTGGTCCCTCCCTTTCTGAAAGCTGTAAACCCGCACATCTATTCAGGATATCATCCATAGTTTCCTTACCAAAAATGTTAAAGCCAAAAAAACAAAAGTTTCTACCTTCGAGAGGAGAGAGCTACTCGTACAGGGACGAAAAAGTTTCACCTCTGGGCCTCCTGAGAGAACCTAGAGAGAAAAGCAAGTATCTTGACTTTAGAGATTGTTTATCATACACGAAAAAGCAAAAGATTTGAAATTACATCTGGTTGATAAGTTAGAAAAAGATTTGAAATCACATCTGGTTGACAAGTTAGAAAGCATTATTATTGAGGAAAAACGAATGGAAAGAAGAAGAGGGAGGAGGAGGGTTTTACAAACCCGTAAGTAGAACTCACTCTTGAAAACTGGCTTGTAAGGAAAGGGTCTCAAGAGGTTGGTTTTGATACTAAATGTTATAAACCTATGGGTAGAACTCACCCTTGCAAACTAGCTTGTAAGAGAAGGATACCCAAGAGCTTATAAACATATGGTTAAACTTGTACTAAATCAATATAATACACTAGAATCATAATAGAAGGGGATAACAATGCAAACATAAGCCAAACCAACACTGAAATCCTACAGTATTGTGACATATGGAGATAGAAAAACAATAGAAAAAGGAAGTGGCTGCTGACAAGATACAGATTTTTAGAATTAATACACATGTCAAATAGAAAGTATCCAGTTAATCAAAGAAACCATAAAATTTGAACAATTACTCAGCAGATATAAATGACCAAAACTAGTGACGAATAAAACAAGTAACAAAAAGAATTTACATATCTTGAAAACATGCTGCCTCTTCACAAAAATGATTCACAGCCCTCCTCTTTCTTCCTGAAATCCTACTTTGTTATTCAAGCAGTCACTCCAATACCCAGAAGAAGTTTCAGACTGAAATCATAGTAATAGTCGAAACAACTAACCAACCAAAGATGCATAGGTACACAAAACATTAGAAAATTTAACAGAACACATTACAAGTAGTTTGAACCATTGGGAAATACAATATAATACATACTCATGAGTTACTGTAAAAACTATCTTCACTCGTTACAATTGCCTAGCAAAAGCTACACCAGCAACTAAAACTGAGCAATCCAATTTGAGATAATTTTAACAAATTTTTATGATATTTTGTCAACTGCAAGTTACTGATTTTTCTTTGATCATTGCTTTCTGGATGATGGTGCCGTTGGTTGGGTACAGTACCGATTCATCATGTCATATTGCCAATGCTGGAGTCTGAATCTATCAGTTAAGGGAGCTCGTCCCATGGCATGTCTAAACAAGATATGAAGTTCATGCTAAAAGTTGTGACACTTTTAACGAAGTAGAAAGAATCTGATTGTGGAGATGTCCAGATTACTCATATTTCTGTTAAAATCAATTTGGTCATGGTGTACAATAAAGCATAAAATGATAATGTCAATATTTTTAAATTTTTTGAAGTCTTCATATTTTATGAGTAAATAACTTATAAACTCCATAATTTGAACTCAAATAAATGAAACAAAAAAAGAAAAGAAAAGGGGTATTTACTTCTCAAATAAAGAAAATGCTAAGTTAGGAAAGTTATTAAAATAATGTCCAATGTTAACAATTCATTTAGAAAATCCCAAAATGGAATAATAACAAAACAATATACGTTAGTACTCATTGGATTTAATTTAAGCGCGCCATAATTGGGTATTATTTATTAGTTCAATTTACAAGCATCACATAAACGCAAACCCAACGTTCTCTAGTACAATACTACCAATTTGAAAAAAAAAAAAAAACTGGCAGGGTTGTTAGAAATTGACAGTTGGAATAGTTGAATTTGAAAAAAAGAACGAGCGTTGGAAATAAATAATAAAAAAAAATTAAAAAATAATATTTTAATAAAATAATAAAATTTTAAAATATTAATTATATTGTAAAATGATATAATATAATTTATAAAATAATTTTTTAAAATAATAGAATAAAATGAGAGAGTAAGATTAGCTGGCGGTACTTTATTTGAGGCATTATTGTAAATACCTGCATCTTATTGGTACCCGCATTAAGACTTGTCTCCATAAA
The DNA here is from genome assembly GCF_002906115.3 of Quercus suber. NCBI lineage: Eukaryota > Viridiplantae > Streptophyta > Magnoliopsida > Fagales > Fagaceae > Quercus > Quercus suber. The sequence goes on along the minus strand of NW_027069495.1, from coordinate 913,732 downwards.
ATCAGTAGCTAATCAGCTCCTCCCTCTCTCCTGGCCTTTACTCTCTCTCTCTCTCTCTCTCTCACAGTCTCAAGCAAACTGCAAATCGCAACCAGAGTCTCAGATTACTGGCATTTCAAAATTTTGCCGTGGCAGAGGAACATAACTTCTTGCAGTACTCTATCAATATTTTGCATGAAACTTGTCCATGGAAATTTATAAAAATCTTTTAGGCGTGGGATCACTTTGTCGCAAGTGCGTAGGCTTGTCAGCACTTTACATGGTTTTTTAATGCATGTCCGTTTATTAATGTGATTTTTTTCATCAAAAAACTAACGAGTAAATAAGTGGGGGTAATAAAGAATTTGCGGTTATTAACTTAAACCCGTTTCTTTTTAGATGTAAAGGGTTTTTTTTACGAAAAATTATTAGGTATTTTTATTTTTAAAGTATTATAAATGTGTAGTTTTTTCTTTCACATAAATAATAGATCTTACCATAAATTTAATTAGTGAAACTCATTATTTATGTGAGAAAAAAATATACATTTATAATACTCTGAGAGTACATAATAATTTTCTTTTTTTTTCACATTTACGCCCATAAATATCTTTCATCTGATAAGAGCAAATTAAAGTGAAGATGCAGGTTTCAAAAATCAAAAGACAAAGCCATCATTTTCATGTCAGTTTCTCTCTGCCTTCTCAACGTCATGCATTTTGCATGAAAATTCTATTTTACTTTTGGCGTAAATGCACTTTTAGTCTTTACATTTTGACATTTTTTCATTTTAATCCCTACATTTTATTTTTTCCACTTTTAGTCCCTAAAACCAATTAACGCGTTCCATTTTAGTTCTTTCCATCAGTCAACCAACGGAAATAGCTAAGGTGGCAGCCGGAGCAATTAAAATATTATAAAAATGCCACATCACCTATGACACATCAGCATATAAATTTAAAAAATTAATTTATTAATTTTAACAAAATTTAAAAACATAAAAACAAAATTTAAAACATAAAAATAAGTCAGAAAATCAAACCAAGAACACAAATTCAAAATTAAACCCATTGAATCAAATTAAACCCAAGAACACTGAATCAAATTAAACACAAGAACATCCATCATCAGCCCACAACACAGATCTATACGAGCAAACCAACATTCCAACAAAAATTAAACATTTCGCACATCATGCTTGATTCTTTAGAGAATCCCAATAGAGCACAAAATAATTACACTACGAATCTAACAACTGAATCAATAAATGACACCCAGAAAGAAAACCCACCAAGCTGAAACACAAATCAAACCCAATTTTCCTTTTTTTTTTTTTTTTTTAAATCCCAGCATCAAAATTCCATGAACTTCATACTCAACACAAGAAGCAAGGCAAGAGGTTGGGGCTAATGGCGACGGCGAGCTAACCCACAACAAACAAAAACCATACCCACGACGAGCAAACCCACGACAGACCCACGGCGAGCAAACCTAGACCCACGGCAAGCAAACCCACAACACACCCACGGTGAGCAAACCCACGCTTGACCCACAGCGAGCAAACGACGAGCACCACTGATCCACGGCGAGCAAACCCACGACGAGCACCACTGATCCACGGCGAGCAAACCCACGACTGACCCACGGCTAGCAAACCCACGACGAGCAAACGACGAGCACCACTGATCCACAGCGAGTAAACCCACGACTGACCCACGACGAGCAAACCCACGACCGGCCAAAATCTTAACCCACTACACCCAAATCACAAGACCCACCACTGATCCACAGCCCCTCCAATCCACTGCCAAAAAATCGAGAGAGAGAGTCCAAGAAAGAATAAAGAAGAAAGAAGAGTGAGAGAAGAGGTAATTGATTTTCTGGGTTGTGGGTTGATTGACAGATGTTTTGGGTTTAATTTGATTCAATGGGTTTAATTTTGAGTTTGTGTTCTTGGTTTGATTTTCTGACTTATTTTTATGTTTTAAATTTTGTTTTTATGTTTTTAAATTTTGTTAAAATTAATAAATTAATTTTTTAAATTTATATGCTGATGTGTCATGGGTGATGTGGCATTTTTATAATATTTTAATTGCTCCGGCTGCCACCTCAGCTATTTCCGTCGGTTGACTGACGGAAAGGACTAAAATGGAACGCGTTAATTGGTTTTAGGGACTAAAAGTGGAAAAAATAAAATGTAGGGACTAAAA